>NW_027271112.1:737500-1028590 GCF_040938485.1 Diadema antillarum
ACAAGCTATAATAGTCTTCTCATCCAGCCGTGACTGAGCAGACAACTCAGAAATTCATAACTTTTGAACGGATTGTCCGATTTTCCTCAAACTCTCACTGATGTGTTCTACTAATATTACTGCATTCACTCAACCCACATGTCTATGAAGGTGAACTTGTCCTTTAAGATAAATCAATTTTAGCTAAAATGGAGTCAGCCTTTAAGACATTGTTTATATCTCACTGTATACCTACCTTGTTTAATCATATCTGCATACGTCATGACCCTTATTGAAAAATTTGACAACATGACTTTTTCATCCATGTCAGTGAGTTAAGCCCCTTTGCCTCTTACCGTTTTCTACTTCTGTCAGTGTGATGTCAAACCTCAGCTGTGGACTAGTCTTAGTCCAAGGCAAGCATCATTTCTCATTGCTCCAAATGAATTGTGAAATTCATTTGATTTCAGCATGAAAACAATACATGCCCAATGCCCCAAAATATCAGAGCCTTAGTAATAATGAATCCCCAAGATATTTTGTTAAAGCCATGAAGTTGTCTGTTTTGAATGATCATAAGTATGTAAAACTGAATGAAATGCCAGCATTTCAAGGTGCAAGAAAATGAAATGCTACGTGGGTGCAAGAAAAAAAATGTGTTGCAAGATTTGGAAATGGAAAATCCCTCATGATTAAGATTAGAGCCATGCATCAAAACATTCTAGAAAGATTGTATGTAAAACTGAATAAACTGCCAGCGTTTCAGGCGTAAATTGGACATCCATCATGATCCAAGAAATAAACTAAAAGTGATGTCTGTTGTGAGGAATTGGATCTGGAGAATCCCTCATGAATAAGATTAGAATCATGTATCAAAATGAAATATTTTCATGAAGTAAGGAGAAGGAAGGAAGACAGCAGTGGTCTCGGCAAAACTAAAGATATCTCAGTTTGATGTTCCTTAAGCTTGCCAATGTTTTTGCAAGAAGCAGCGTACAACCACTACCCAAACAAGTCAGGTATCATAATTTATATTTTAAACATGTCATCTATGTGACACATTACAGCAATCAAGGTTTGATGATTCCGTCTTACACTCTGATTTGTTTGTCTTGAAGTCAATATACTTGACAGCAGTTTGATGATTGCTCAGAGTTATAAATAGTTTCAATCGAGCGATAGATTTGTATGTACCCAAAGCCTTATTATGTGTCAACCAAATCTGTAATCAGTTGCTCTAGTTGAGTCCAAGTAAAAATATGATGCTCATATAGTGAAAGGTCACAAGTGTGATGATATACAATTTCACACGAGGTGAAAAATGAAATGATGCAAAGTGTTGCTGAAGAGAGCCTCCCCAGCTTCTACTCAAACTAAAACCATTCACTATTTGTTTTATATAACCCCCGGTGCTAATGGGTGTGGTCCAATCAGAGAGAGTAATGTTCTGTGTGTGGATGGTGATGCTTTTTGTGTACTATCCAAAGCTCCTTGATAGCATTACATGTTTGATATCGAGTGCCCATGGGTATTTTTAATGTACAATGTATGTCCTGTGTTTAGCAGTCCATCAGGCAAATGACAGGAATGTATAAATAAAAACTTTGATAAAACATTGAATTGTATTTTCTGGTGTACCACACTCACCCCACTATTGACTGCAATCTTCTGATTTGCTTTATTTTGTTTTATTGATTTGATAACAAAAACAGAGAGTTGGGACTCTTCACACTTTCCATTCCATCTGAAGGTCTTGTTTTCATTATATTCAGGGTTAGTTAAGTATTTTCCATGTTAGTGAGTGTTTGTTGTGAGGATGCAATGCAATGCTTGGGAACTTGTTGGAAATTTGAAAGTAACTTGCCCCCCCCCCCCCCCCATGCCTCTGGAATGAAAACAGATCTATACAAAAACAAAAGTATTAATTGCTATGACATCATGTAGGCCTACCACCTAATGTGCTCAGAACATCACATTTGTACTTCAACCACCAAATTGATTTGAAATGAGGATGATCTCAAGGTGGAAACGGTTTTGTTGACTCCAGGTTTCTTGTTCTTCTAGTAAAAAAAAAGAAAACAAACAAAAAAAAAGAATTGATTTCATGCACTGGTAAATACAGTAGGCCTAATTGGAAAACTTTCATAGTAATAGTGTTGGATAGGTCCTGTTTTCTTTGATGAGTTTTGCTCAGTAAGAATGTACTGTGCTATCAATACTCTGAGATGTAAAAGATTTGGGCATTATAAAGTTATTCTGTTAATAGATGTATTAAATTGCCCTGAGATCAGGGTCAGCCAGCCTGCCAAGTTGTTGCTATCATGGATGCCCATTTTGTGGCGCAGTTGATTCTCAGACATTCAAGAGGAACTATGATCACATGTAGGCCTACATTGCTCCTGGCATGATGTCAACTGTTGTTAGAATTCAGCGTTACAGTATTTTCTTTTATAGGGTATCGTTTCAGTCCTCTGAAGATTCTTGCTTGTTTCACCCTCCTAAATAATCTGTCTCCAAGGAGGTATATTACTATCTCTACAGCCTATAGTGTCAAGTAATCATAAGAGTCTGGATTGCAGACTAAGGAAGTCATAACTTGACCCCATTGTGAGGTCAACGTGGACAGAGCTGATGAATGGTCCCTGGTCTAATCAGCCCCTTGCCTCTCTGGACCAAGTCACTGAGCTCAGACACTATTGTTTATATTTGGGACTAAACATGTTTACATAACTGTCTTTCAGCAAGCAGCTGTGTAATTGATGAGGTATTTAAAGGGAATGTGGAGACTGGGTATAAGGGAATCTTCTTTGTCCTCCTTGTTCTACATGTTGTATGTATGAAGACTATCAGAATATATAGATCTACAAAGTATGATTACTATTATGATGTTATGTCCTCCAATGTTTATTCATTCTTTTTATATAATCTATAGATAATATTGTATTTAATACATGCTGTGTTTATAAATGATAGCTATATCAGAAGAATAATTGATAATGATAAGAGTAATGATTTTTAAAATTATATTTATCATTATTTTGTCATCATCATCATCTTCAATGTTATTATGATCATTACTGATATTTTGATTCTGTTGTTCCTATGTACAATGTAGGATCTTCTTCATTTGCACTCCAAGGGTGCATGTTGTCCCTTGGAAGTCAGCATCCAGGATGAGCTTCTTCTAATCTCTTTCCATTTCTCAACCCAAACATAAAACACAGAAGCTATACTGTAAAACCTCAAACATTTATGTCATGAAAATTTTTTCTTTTTTTTTTTTTGCATTGGAGCTGACAACCTTTTGTTGTGGCATGAAACTTTTGAAGACCTTTGCTCCTTGCAAAATTCATGAACGTTTCATGCACACACATATTTCTGATTTTACAGTATGCTATTCCTGTCTGTGACCATTGCTCCAAGATGCGCATCTAGTGATGAAATTATTCATAAAATGTGTTTAGAAAATGTTAATATTTATTGTGAGTGTTTAGAAAATGTTAATATTCATTGTGAGTGTTTAGAAAATGTTAATATTTATTGTGAGTGTTTAGAAAATGTTAATATTTATTGTGAGTGTTTAGAAAATGTTAATATTTATTGTTGGTTTTGTTGTTCTTTGCCAGGTTTCAAGGGACTGTTTCACCGCAAACGAGAAAGTGATTCTGGTCATGCCGATGTGCCCTCCACTGGGGGCGAGGGTCAAAGGTCACAGCTATCATCCTCAGCCAGTGACCTGCACCCTGTATCGTACGCTGGTAGCTTACAAGACCTCCCTGAGAGACCAAGTGCATTCAACCGAGTTCTACAGCAGATTAGGACCAGGCCAGTCATGTGAGTCCAACAAGTTCATGCTGAGGAAGTTCATGCTCCAGCTCTTTAACCTGTTAAGAACAAGCTGATTTTGCTATGACATGCATTTCTCACAGACACCTGTCTGAGTATAACAGGGCCTAGTCTTCAACGGGTTAGTGATTACTGTATATAGGCTGTTACTTTCGCAAGGGTAGTCATGAATTTCGCGAATCACTATTGGACCACGAATTTGTCAACATGCGAAAATTGTCACCATGCGTTTGGTAATAGTGCATAATGTTAGCATTGGTGTCCATTCACCAAAATAACATCTCACGAAAATGTTCGTAGTCTCCTCATTTGCGAAAATAACAGCTTACACAGTATAAGCAAGAAAGCCACAGTATGGGAAAAATTTAAGCAAAATAGGTCATCAATTCAAGTTATGGACTAAAAAAAAAAGCATGAAATAGGCATACCTTTCTCAGGCGAGTATCAATGCACTGTTATTGGATGTCTTTTGGTCTGCGCAATCTGTCACATGCATTTTTGCAGAAAAAAAATTGAATAAACCATGGACTAAATTTAAACCACCTTCATAAGTACTGGGCGTAGTATCTATATATAGTGTGCTGTCTTGTGCAACAACAAGGTTGTTTAGGAGACTAAAATGGTTATTATCCATGAGGGATTATATGACATTCATCGCTAATCATATACTTGATATCTGCTTCTACCCAGGGCACAGTGCATAATGTATCTCAAGTCTGAGGCATCATGTCCCTGGTATCCATGACAACCAATCTGTCCATGACAACCTATGTATCCATGACAACTAAAGTATCCAAGATGACCAATGTAAATGCTGAAGTCTGAGATACTTGAATGTTACATCATGCCTTTATCTTGTTTGAAGATCAATTGTACGCCCTGTATTGTCACAGTAGCATGCCCCATGCTTTCAGGGTATGTGCATGTACCTGTAATTTATATAAAATGCACTTTTACGCACAATATATTTATATGTTGTATTCAGGGAGGATCAATGACTGTTAGTGTAGTGTGCTGTATTTATTGCACACTTGATATCTGATGATGAGCAAGAAGCACACTGTTTTCTGAACATTCATTATATATGTTTATGTCCTTGAATGAAGACTAGTTGTGTCCACCTGAGAGTCTATTTTTCTAGGAAGAGTGCACAGTCCATCCTGGCTGGGTGTTGTGAGGGAGGGTGGATAGAGTCTTCTGGTGGGGGGGTGTTCACCTGTCTGCTTGCAGTCAAGTCAACAACTTTACCATGCAGTATTAATCCTTCGAGGACGGACTGATTTTGCTATAACACGCATTTCCCATAGACACCTGCCCGAGTATTCTCGGGACTCGTCTTCAACGGGTTAAAACATTTTCACCTGCTGGAGAATCAAAGCAGGGAGGTGATCACAGTGAGTGATGTTTTTAAACTTTGAGGACTTTTTTTGGCTAATTTGTCATGGATGATCCTTCTGTCCGACCTTGATTTCTGGTGTTTGCCTTTCAACTGTGTTATTTGTCACACCTGCATCAAATAGCTGCTGTTCAACAGTGTTTGAAATTCTTTGAAGAATGACTCACTAAGCAAGCAAACAGATACTGCTGTTGACTATTGTGTCTAGATTGTAAAGCTGAATGTGATTGAACTTCGATGGAAACAAAATGATGAAAATTGTAAGAAGAAAACATACCAAGTGGACTCGGAGGAAGGAAGTGAGGAGAAATCTAAATGATGTGCTGGAATGTCTTAGTCTGTCTTGCAGGAGAAAACATTCGATAAGACCCTAGTGTGTCTTGGAGAGAGTCTGTGAGTGTAGACTAGAGAACCCAGGGCTTTAGCCAGCCGTGATGGAAATATCACACCGGGAACATCCCACAAAACATTTGTTGAGATCGTTCTCTGCGATCTACATTTGTTTACCTCCGAGCTGAAAGCATTGAAGCCTCGTTAAGAAAAAAAAAAAAGGAGAAAGAAAAAAAAGGTAGTGAATACTTGTGAGTAGGACAGAAACATTTCCTCCTGAACACTGTCCTTGACTAATTGAAAGATCAGACCGCATTCAGGCCTGGCCGTTGTGTGAAGAGACCCACGCGTGGTGTGTTCGTGTGCTTACAGTCAGAATCTATGCATCACTTCACCACAACACAAGAGTTTGGAATCACAGAATTAGCCTAGCAAAACCAAAGCAAATGGCAGTGTCAATTCAACGATTTTGTAAACAAGCCGTGTGATGTATGTGGTGAATACGATCAATGATAAGTAGTAGATATGAAGTGCATGCTTCTTGGTGTCAAGTTACTCGCAGTGTGATAGCAAGGAAACAAGTCGTTGTTCTGTGTGGTAGAGAATGTTACCAGTTGCACTTTGAAGTCATGTGAAACGGACTGTTCAGAAGATTGAATCCTTTGTTTTTATTCTCTCTCTCCCACAATGGTAAAATGTGCAATTTGATGAATCCTGGCTTGTTTCGTCTTTATGCCAATGAGTTTGTTGGATTGGTGTGGTGAACTGAAGAGCCGTCATAGAGACATTGCGACTGGACAATCTTGGAGGAATAGATTTCTAATTATCAAAACACACATTTTTCTCGCACAACCAGGAAATCTTTGGTGATATACTGTGGAGTTCTGTGTGACATCGCTCATTACCAAGTGCGGAGGGTTGTTTGGTTTTATGCAGGTAGAAAACCTATACTTCTGTTCTTCGTGATGGATCATATGAGACAGGGGAACCCATATACTCTCACCGTAGTCCCACTGCTTCATAACTGTGTATGTGACATTTCATACTGTTGCTCAAGCTGTTTGTAGGAAGCATATATTTCATATGGCCCGAATCTTGAGTGTTGGAGGATTGTATGAAAGCCAGCTGTTTACACCGTGCTAATATTAGTGGCTGTGCTGCACTTCAGAACTTCAGACCTGCTTGATTTAATTCACAATCAATCTCCATTGTCTTAGCGTCCCAAGGTCGTTCGGTTCAACCCATGAAAGTTTATCAATAAACTTGAGAGGCCGTTCGGTTCAACCCATGAAAGTTTATCAATAAACTTTAGAGCCTTAAAGGGAAGAAGAGAAAAGTGAAGGAGCTACCCATACCTGAGTCAATATGAACTGTGTTTTAACCAGAGGGGGAACATGTCTGGTGAAATGACATGGTGAAGATACACTCTAATGACCTTCTGTATATTGTATATTTGGGAGGTAGATTGAGTGATAAAGAGAGATGGAACTAAAACTGTGAGGTATGACTATGACATGGATACCACATTTGTTATCACACCTTTCATGGAGACATAGCGTGATGCCTGTTGGAGCCTGGAAACTTGCCACTTCATCCAATCCTCTGTTGACTGTGCTTGGGAGTAGAGTTCAAGTGGAGTTACCAAAGTCATCACTGAGTTAATTATTAGGAGCACAGTCAATGATAAAGAGATATTGGAGTCGGCCAACTTTTTTTTTTTCACTGTGAAGCCGGAATTGTTCTCGCAAATTTCCTGTGTGTGATAGATCCCATCCTTTTGCCTGCACTGTACATCGCTGGATATTTCCGGCAGACTTCAGCAATGTGGACAGGAACTGTAATAGGCGATTAGCAATCGTGTTGGTCTCAGCTCAGCATTCTTACGCTACATTTGTTTTCTTTTACGAATCACTTGAAACGCATCTTGCCAAGAGTCGCTCATCCCACCACAGATATCTGGTGTCTGAATGAAGTCTTTCAATTACTTTTGAAACCATATTGGAGAGATACAGCTTCTTGGTTCGCTTGCAAAGCAGTTGTGCTTACGGTTTTTATATTGCTTGCAGTGTTGATTCTTTTCTTTTCTGAGGACTTTTTATCACATTGGAATTTTATACATGTGATGTGTGATCATCTGTTCTAAACTCGGTCTCACAGTTCCTACAATAGATGTCTTCTTGCATGTAGTGATGAGAAACAGAGTTACGACATGGATGTTTTTTCTCTATCTTGGAAGTGGTGCTCTAGCATTCTCAATTTCACAGTCTCATTAATTCGCACTCCATGAATAAAAACTGCATGGACAGATCACAAACAATGGCAGTCACTGACTCGAGTGAGGAGAGGGATGTTGTTGCTATGACGACAGATAAGAAGCTGGATGCTTCATCCTCCCTGCCCGCATCGCTGACAAGGCGTGGCCAGCAAGAGAACAGATCACAAACAATGGCAGTCACTGACTCGAGTGAGAAGAGGGATGTTGTTGCTATGACGACAGATAAGAAGCTAGATGCTTCATCCTCCCTGCCCGCATCACTGACAAGGCGTGGCCAGCAAGGGAAGAGGGTGGAGCGTAAGAACTCGTTGCCCATGGCTTTTGTCTCCTCTCTCCTCTCCTACAGGAAGAAACCACAGGAAGGTAAAGGGAGTCAGAAAGGGACGGCAGCACGAACCAAATCAGATGGCAGCGACACGGAAGGGGCGCCCTCTTTGTCCACGATGGGCGGTATGAAGGAGGAGAAAACAAAACGATTGTCTGGTGGGATGAAACTAAAGGAAGAGGACAGTCGGCCCGTCATGGATGACACGGAGTCTGTGGGACTTGGGCGAGAGGTGAGTATGGTCTACGTCTGTATGTCCAAATGTCATGTCCTGAAAGCAACCAGACAAAAATATGTGGAAAGGTTTGTCTATTGATCACTGAATATGTGAAGGGATTCTGCATAGAGGCTTAGAGTGTGGCAGAAAATTATTCCAGATAAATTTTTACAAACGATGAGATCAAGTTCTTATCATCATTTCAAGCAAATTTGATTTGTACACCAACATCCCTTGGGGATGAATAAGGTGCTTTTTGTCTAAAATTGCCTTTGAAATATCAAATGCGGAGAATCAGATGTTCAGATTATTTTGTTATTGTTGGTGTCTTCTAGAGTGACTAGTAGAGAATTTATATTTTTTTATAAAGTTTTCACCAAAGCATCAATTGTAACTTTGTTTATTTACGAGTTGGAATATGCACCTCTATTGCATCACTGATGAAGCAGAATATGTATTTACCTGTGTGCGATACCTTTTCCGCACGAAAGCACATGAGAGAACAGATTTCAGCATATTTCACATTTTTGTTTGGAGTAAGCATAAGTGCACCAAAGCATCTCTGTTTCCATGGAAACCAAATAGGATGGTGACTTATCGTTTTGTTTAAAACTAGCATCTGATTTGAGAAGCCCCTATACCATCTTCACAAAACAGTCGCATTCTTGGTCACAGGTAGAGAAATGAGTCTCCAAAAAGGTGAGGCTGCTACCTACCTAAATTAACCCGTTGAGGACGGACCGATTTGCTACAACACGCATTTCTTATAGACACCTGCCTGAGTATACTTGGGACTTGTCCTCAACGGGTTAAACACAATCAAAGAGTAGAACTGGCTTCAGTATTTTTCATCTGATTCACTGCGTCAGGTGGAGTATAGCTGAGACAGTGTTTGTGGGAGACTGATGAGTAGGTTTTAGATTGCTTGCGTAATGACGGCAGTAGACGTCATCAGGAAAGGGACTAAAAAGCAAAGCTTCCTTCCCGTCACGGGATTGCTGGGTGCAGGCAACCACAGATGTCTCTAGCAGGAGTCAGGGATGGACCGGTCATTTCATTCCAATTAAACACGCCATGCGATGGCAGAAAAATTTTGTTAAGATTGTAGGTGAGGAACCAGCGACATGGAGGCAGCCCATTTGGGGGTGTCAGTGACGTAGGTTGTACCCTTGTCTTTAGTTCTGGGGGTCAAGCAACTTTGCCTCATTCTAAACATAGCATAGTGTTGTGTTCGTGCATGGTATGGTTCAGTAGGGTGCTAATATTTCAAGCAGCATATGAAAGTTACGGCCTTTGAATTTGTGTGAGATCTAGTGTTTGTGTACTTAACTTTGATTGATGTACTAGCAACATAAATAGGTTGTTCTAATGAGTCAATCAATATTGTACGGAGACAGCTTTTTCCTATGTAATGAAAATATAAAGTAGTATAGCATGAAACAACCCCCCCCCCCAAAAAAAAAAATGCATGTTTTTATTTTGGTGGTAGTTTTATGGCATGTGAAATACATAACAATTTCCACGCCTTGAAAATTTCCTCTTTTACAGTACATACTGTTTTTATGTATAATATTATGTCCTTCCATATATTTTTTCCACATTATTGCCTCAATAATATCCAACCAACAATATGTTTATTGCAAGTCTGTTTCAAAATCTCAATGATTTCTTCATAATGACTCTACAGAATGTCATTGAATTGCTTCATATAAAGGTTATACATGGCATAATTCTGAATACAAAGGAGCTAAAGAATTATTCTGTTGGCCACATCCCTGGGCATCCTTTGTGGGGTGTTGCTGTTCGTGGTGAGCTGTTTCCATACCATCTCCTTCATTTCCTCGTCTGGCAAACGAGCCGTTGGCATGACGGCCAGCTAGAGATATTGTCTGTAATCAGACAACATGAGACATACAAAGACAGCCTCTACCTAGGCTGGTTCATAACAGTCATAGTGATCAGATGTCCAGTTTATTCACCCGATGGGCACATACCGAGAATGAAAGGAATATATTCCTCTGTGATATGATTGTGATTATGTAGTACTGCAATAAAATGCTAACTCTCTTTCCAGTTGCCAAGCAAATGAAATGATATCTATCCAAACTGTACTGTCTCAAAACAGAAATACTGTCCCCAGAGGAAATCAAGGAAGGGTATTTTGTGTTCTGCAAACTTCTCCCATTCATTGTCAGTGTGTAAATGTCATTTTCTTCCCAGTCAGGCAATGGTATTTCATCATTTATTTATTTTTTATATTCTTTATTATTATTGGTGTTGTTGTATTTATTGTTATTATTATTATTATTATTATTATTATTATTATTATTATTATTATAATCATTGTTATTATTACAATTATTATTATTATTATTATTATTATTATTGTTATTATTATTATTATTATTATTATTATTATCATTATTAACATTGATATTATTATTATTAGTATTATTATATTTTTTTAGGGGGGAGGAGGGAGTGATCAAAATTGGATAAAGATGAAGTACGTTATGAAATTGTGAAGTTTTGCTAATTTTCAGAAAGCACTTCCAGTCAATATGAATCTGCAAATGAGTGAGTTGATGATGTCATTGCCTCACAACTAGCCATAATACAAGAACACTGTAGTATTTTTTCATCTTTTTGTTTTTATTAATGTATATACAGTGTATAACATAGAGTGATACAAGAAGAATGATAAGTAACTTATTTACAAAGATAGTGCACAATTTCTAGCAAAAGGATTGAAGCACAAGAGTAGTAACACATGAGAATTATAAAGTGAAACATGATACATTTTAACTGGTCTGAAATTCCCCTTTTAGCCTCTTGTTTACATGTAAACCACTAGTGTGATAGTGAAGAGAACACCCAGAAGTAATGTGATAGCAAAGGAAAGACTGTAAGGTATATCCATGGCTCTTGTATTTCTGTTGGAACTGTATAGCGTTGTGATCTTGGATTGTGATGTACTTTGCTCTGCCTTGTCTGTAGTTTATTTCTCTGTTTTAGGATCAAATATATTGTAAGATGACATTTGACCTTCAGTGTATCCTTTTCCTGAGCTACTGTGACAAAAGAAAAAAAAAAGAACATTATCAAGAATCGGATAAATTCCTCCAGACTGTATACATAGTAACTGATACCAGCAATACTCAAGACTACATGACAGTGAGTGTGTTGTAACATAGGTAATATTTACATTGAAAGTCTGTCGTTTTTATTCCTACCTGCACTCGTATCTGATGAAGTACAGTGACATTGTTTTGCAGCTCGGTTTATTATTTGCTCCTGATGGCTACATTTTGTAATGAACTATTACTTGATTCCCCCTTAGCTAGGCACAAGGCACATCTAAGAATATTACACAATTATTTTGTTATTATTATCAAGTATAGGATTACAATAACATACTACCATTAATCTTTCAACTTTAGCAGTAATCTGTAACTAATGCAGAAAATGCTATGCAGCTTCCTAATGCAGGGTTTTTTTTCCTTTTTTTTTTTAAAGACCAAAAGACTACTTTTTTTCCCAATCCCATTAAATCTTTGTTTTTATGATTAATACTAAAAACTTTGTCACAGACAAACAAATTGTAAGTATAAATTTCTTTGTCAATAGAATTAGTTTATTTTACAATGTAGGTATGGTGCATAGCTTTTTGGTTTATAACAAACAAGATTATGAAAGGAGAATATCAATCAGAAGGGTGAAGGTGGAGGTGTGAATTTTCTTCAGTTCATCTCCCTCTACAAATGAAATTTGTAAGATTGCAACTACTCATCTGTAAATTGACAAATTTCACTTGTTGAGGGAGACAAAGTGAAGAAATTCACACCTCAAACAAGATCATTTCAACAAATCTTTTCCCAGAAAAAAAAAAATTGGATCGCTACATCGATAATCGGCCGTTATCCTGAAGGGAACCCCCTCTTAGCATGAGGAAGAGTAATTAATAGCCATCATGTTCTGAGAAGAGCGAGAGGTTTACAGCTGTCATGTTTTACTTTCCTCTTCCGTCCGCGCACACCAGGCAGGAATATCATGTAGTCTAGCTCACAGGCTGCTTTAAAGGCACTCTTTAACAACATACACACCTAATGCTCCCAGAGTTTCTTTCTTACACACATAGCAGGCATGAACATAGTCTAGCTCTCAGACTGCTTAAAGGCACTATTTAACAATATTTCCTGTTTCAAAAAGAAATTGAACTGCATACTTCTACTTACTACCAGAGTTTCTTTTTTTCAACTGGATATGATAAATGAGATCATCTCATTAAGAGATGTATAAATCATTATTTGAAACATTCTGGATGCAGATGATAGTAGACTTGAAGCAAGGCTAGTAGGAACATTGTAAAGTAATATTTGTAGATGACAGACTTGAAGCAAGGCTAGTAGGAACATTGTAAAGTAATCTTTGTAGATGACAGACTTGAAGCTAGGCTAGTAGGAACATTGTAAAGGAATCTTTGTAGATGACAGACTTGAAGCTAGGCTAGTAGGAACATTGTAAAGTAATCTTTGTGGCTGACAGACTAGAGGTACTTAGAAGGGGAAGGAAGACTCGAATAGCAGAAAGAATCTTGTCACATTTCACCAGAGCAGGAAGATCACTCCAAGATGTTTGTTTAATGGATGAACAGGAATGACTCCCTGTTATGTACTATGGTGTATGTGACATGACAACTGATAGCTTTCAATTATGACCCAGATAACAGTGTGTGTTAAGTGGGTCATACGTTTCAAGAGCCTCAAAAGATTCCAAGCAGTTTTAGCAATTCAAAGACAAGATTGACAACTTGTGACATGTTTCACTCTGTGACCTTTAAAACAAATGTAGGATATGTTTGTTTTGTTGATGATGTTGATTATGAGTTGTTCATGTTTTAGAAAAAAGTTTTGTTTTTTGTCTTTTTTTTTTAAGTGCAATTATGCAAATTATCTATTGCTGTACCTTTGCGCTTCCTTCCTCTATATCATGTGATCACCTGAGATCTCCTGGCTATGATAATGATAGCTACAACATAAATACACCCATTAAAACCCTTTATGCGTAGTTTATCTCTCCAGAGCGTGTATACCTGGATTGATATCATGAAATCGAAAACGCTTCAGAAACCAACTTGTACACAAGAAGAAGACATTTTGTGATAGTTGTGAGATGGTGTATGGACTATGGGAGAAAAAAAAATGGTTTGATTGTTTTTAGGCACCTTGTAGCACACGTGACATATTTTTGAAAGAGTTTAAAACTCTGGACATATATTACATAATATGTCAATCTGGAACTAGGTGCTAGAACAACTGATTATTGTAAACAAAACACCCTTATTTTCAAGAATGCATTGTAGTTGGGGGAATATGTATCAAACTGTAGCACCAGGACTTAAAGGAACTGTACAGTACTGGTTGAGGTGGGGATTCAGGTTTATAATATTCCTCAGTGAGATAATGAGAAAATTCTTGTGAAATATGAAAGAGCATGTAATAGAGAAGGATTCAATGTTTATTTGATGAAAATTGGTTCTCAAATGGCTGAGATATCCAAAAAAGTGATAATAATAAAAGGCGACAGGCCACCCTTTTTATTAGGATCTCTTTGTTTCACCTTGTTTTTGGATATCTCAGCCATTTCAAAACCAATTTTCATCAAATAAACTTTTGATACCCTTTAGAATTGCATGCTCTTTGACATCTCATAGAGTGGTTTCTGAATATCTCGCAAAACGTTAAGAGCTAATTCCTCACCTCAACCAGAACTGTACAGTCCCTTTAAAAGTCAAAGGCGAAAGTACCAAGAAAAACAAACAAAAACTTTTACTGTGAAGATTTGATGGTCTGATTTCAGTTCTCGTATTACATTCCTGCAGCTGGACACCCAGGTGAGCACCACACCAAACTATGGGTCAGACATGGACGAAGTGGATAGCTCCTCAACCCCTGACCCCCAACGCACCAAGGCCTTGATTGAACATTACCTGACGAAGATTGAGAGAACCAAGGAGCTCATTAAGGCAGAACAGAAGGCTAAAGATGGTAATTATCATAGCATTGATGGCAACAAGAACAACAAATTTTCCTACTAATACTATTCATATCTGTATCTCTATTACTATTACTACTGCTATCACTGCTCGTACTATTACTATTTCTATTTCTATTACTATTATTATTATTATTATTATTATTATTATTATTATTATTATTATTATTATTATTATTATTATTATTATTATTACTTTTGCTGTTACTATTACTATTACTATTACTATTACTATTACTATTACTATTACTATAACTGCTGATTTTACTAGTACTAGGAGTACTTACAGTAGTTGTGATGTATAGTAACTGTGATGGTCATAATGAATTTGGCAATGCTGGCTATAGTAATATCAATAATAGTAGTAGTAATGATCATTATAGGAAAGACTACTGATAATAGTAACCAGAATGATAATAATAACAATGATATTCATCATCGTCGACATCATAGTTATGAAAATAATGATGATCAAATAAAAAGTAAGTGGTACAGTGTAGATTGTAACTAGAATGATTCGAAGAATGATACATCATTTCCCAAGAGTAAGCTCTTCTGTGTTAGTGCTGCTATACCAGAGGACCCTGCCACTATACAGGGAGTTATTCCCTTCTTGAAATGTGTTAGCAATTTTAGTCAATCAACATTGTATTTTGAACAGATTGGTATACAATACTACAAATATTATAATAAAATTGCTACGTAAGATGTAAGTGACACATTGTATAACAGTCCATCCAAAGTGCATAGTAAATTACTATGCGATACCAAAAATTATTCCCTGCTACAGTCACCCACCCATGGCAAGGCATCCTTTTCTACTTGACAGGTCAAAGATTATGCAGTGGTCTCCCGTTAAAACAAAGTCCTCGGGACCGGCAGTTTTCTTCCTTTATATCGAAATTTCTTTATAACTGAGCAAATAAACAACAAAAAAACATAGACCCAATAATTTTGCGACCTGGATTTTTATTTCGGTGTAACCATGCTTGTTATAACAGGAGTGCACTGCACTGTATGATATCATGTCCACAGATCATAGGTGGAATTCAGTGAATTACAGAAATCTTCCTGTGAAATCTGTCTCCTCTGAGATTCTGTAATCTCTGTAAGCCTCATTTAGGATCCATTTGCTTCCCATAGGCACAGGGTTAACCCTAAAAGTTGTTGTTGTTGTTTTTTTTCTGGGGGGGGGGGAGGAGGGGGGTTTCTGCGATGAGATTTCATGACTTTCTCATGCTTGACTCAAAACCATTACTGTAAAACGGGGAATGTTAACGTGCATTTTAATTTCGCGAATTTCGCGAGCGCCAAGATTCGCGAAATTAAAATGCACGCGAAAGTTCTTGTCTCCACTATGTGCATTAAATGCCAGTGGCAGTTCGCGAAAATTTCATGCCGCAAAAAAGGCCGTCGGCTTCAATTCGCGAAAAATTCATGCCGCGAATATATCATGTTTTACAGTACATTATATGTGTTGAATGTCAATGAATAAACACATCATGACTCTGTCCACCCTCACAATGTCTTTATTTTCTCCAACTGACAGTATTATATTCCAGTTTGCATTCTCTTGACGAAGCCCCCTGCTTCATGAGATGCTGAAAATCTCTGTCAGGAATCACATCTAGACAGGATAATCCTGTTTACAAACTTAAGGGTTTAAACTTGTGGCACAGATCTAGATAGATAGGATGTAGGCACCCTGAATTTCCTTTTTTAGCAGTGAAACTTTAAGCTCAGAAAACAGGTCAGTAATGTCATATTTCTCTCAGGCAGTCATCTAGGGTTTCATATTGGTCATGTGACTCTTTATGGTGGTCAAGAATTAGTCACGTGTTTCCAGTCATCAATTTCTGATAGTGCAGTGGGCCTATCCACAGAAGAGTGGGCATTGTGTGTGTTAGAAAATAAATGACCTGGCTAAATGCTCTAAAACAAAGATATTGAATAACTTATATTTTGTTGTCTTTGGTCATAGAAATCTGTGCTGTGGACCAGGTCTTTGGCCATTTGTAGCTGGCCTTGTCCATGCCTAGCTGATAAGAGTGGCTAACTTCCATTGTGCCCTCAAGGTCAATGACCTTTAATGGCTGCCAATAACCCTGGCAAATATCCTACCAAGACACCCTGTGCAAACCAGCACAATGATGGTTTGAAGAAAGATTGCCACGTGACGTTGATTCAATCCTTTGTTTTTATCTATCAAAAAACACAGGACCTAAATTTTTTATGCAAGTGATTTTATGAGGAAACCTACCTATGAGGACTGCAATGCAAATTTCTGAAGTTAGTACATGTACTGTTGAATAGGAAACTTTAGCAAATTATGTATGTTTTCACATGTGGTCAGTTCCAGAGAACTTGTTGACAGATTTTCAGATTAGAGAATTTCTGTGGACATTCTAATATCTCCCCAATATTTGTGTTTATTTTCAACCCTCAAAGTCTGAGTGATTCGTGTTCATTTGAATTGCAGTAACAGTGTACGTTACTCTTTTTTGTCAATTCTGTTTTACTTCCAGAAAATGTAACGGAGTACTTAGCATTAGCCGAACATGCGGACAAGCAACAGATCTCAAGAATAAAGACAGTCTTTGAGAAGAAGAACACAAGATCAAACACCAACATGGCCAACTTACAGAGGAAGCTGGAGAACTACCAGCGCCGACTGTTTGATCTCGTCAATTACGGCGCGTCAGGACCAAGGAAACCGAAAGAAGTCTTACAAGGAATGCATCAAGGCTTAAAGTAAGTCCAGGACCATCAGGACCAGGACCTATTAAAGAGAAAGGTCTATTTCTTTTAAATCTCACTGTACAATGTAAGATGTCCAAGATTTGTACAGTCTTTCTCTCATGGTTTTGCGATAGAATACAGATAAGATTACAAGTGCATACTACATTGATCATAGAATGTGTTATGTATGTATATCCCATAATGGCTGTTACAGTTGTCAATGAAATATTTTTGCATGAAAAAACAAAACTGCTACTGATGCTGCTGCTGCTAATACTACTAAAGTTGAAAAGAAGAAAAAAGAAAAGAGAGGAAGCATGATGACAATAACAACAGGTCGTTTCTGGCATATAATACACTTTTTTACTCCACCCTCTTTACTGAGAAATCAATATCTGAGTCACTGTGAAATGAACACCTGTATGAGGAATGTTAGGGGACTTTTTACAGCAAAGGGAGGGGGAAACACTTGAATACTGTACATGTACTTATAACATTCAATCCCTGGGTCCAAAGTACATAGTCCCACCCACATTGACTCACGTCAACTCTTTCAATTCGTTTAATATCTGATATCTCTGTAATGATACAGCTTTGTACCAAGGAGGTCATAGTGAACACTGGGGAGATACAGAACATGTGCTGTCCTGAAATGTGATTGTCATTATAAAACATTATCTCTGTTTTTAGTTATTTTCTGATTGGTTAATGAGTGAAGTTATCTCATAGATATTTGCCTACACCAGTTCTGCCTTTTATATGTCAAATACATCTACTGGCTGGAGCAAACTTAGGTGATGTTCAATCAATTACAACAAAGCAAATACTCCATGTTAAAGGTATATCCCCTTGTAGATTAATCTGTCATGTGGCATGTTATGTGACTAACTTTATCACCTTATAGATTTTGAAGTTCAACAAACTTGAGTCACATTTAAAGGGGAAATCCAGTCCAAATATAAGTTAGTCTGATAAAAAAAAAAGAATGAACTTCAGTGGTAAAAATTTGACTAAAATTGGATGAAAAATATTAAAGGAAGTTATGACTTTTTGAAGTTGTGCCTATTTCTGCAAAATAGTTCTTGTACAGTGGATATGAATGTGCATATGAGTGAGCTAGCCATGTCGTAACCTTACAATTTTCCATTTATCGCATACCAAAAAATGACGAAAATTCAACGTTTCTGTCATTGCTATAAATTGGCGGTATCAAGACAGAAAACTCTTTACAGATTCAGAATTTGTCCTCACATCGTGTATTCTTAATTTCTCATTTCTTGTTTGTATCCACACAGAGGCGTGAGGGACAATATACGAGAAGGAATTACGGGGTTTTCAGGGTAAGTTTGGGTTCCCTCACCTCCTTCATGTACCATTTCCTTCAGCTCCCTCGATGATTCTTGTGTGAAAGTTTGAGAGAAATGCAAGATAGACACTATCAGTACTGTATTAATCCCCTTACATTCATTGTGTGTGTGTGTGTGTCACCAAATAAGCACTACCAATTCCATTTCCAGTTCTCACTTGTAAAGAAATTACTCATCGTCTTTTGTTCCCGCATATGCCAGCCCTTGCCAGTATAAAGATTCTATAATCAAAATTGGCTGTGATAATAACTACATTGTACAGTGTAACAGCCGATCAATTCTGAACAATAGTTGGTTGTCTAACAACTGCCTTGTATCAAGTTACTGTGAGTTCTTTCTTTTTTCCATGTATTTGTTGCGGAGGGGCCGTGTCACCCCCTTCTTCTAGTTTCCTTCTATCAGTGTGTCATCATGACTTTTTAACATTTGACCCCTGACCCGACCAGTGACCTTGACCTTGACCCTGACCTCTCTGCATACAATTGTAACTCTGCCTCCTCTTGAGGCCTATCCAGGTACCTTCCACATTCCCATCATGCATCACCTTCCCATCATGCATCACCTTCCCATGGAGCCCTGTCATCAAAGAGAATCGAGGTCATGTGGCTGATTCTCTCATTTGGTGACATAAAGTTATTACTGCCAAGACTTACCCAAGATCATGTGGCGTTAACTTTTCCTATGATGGCCCTTGCCCTCATTCCTTACCTAACTTAAGGTCCCGTGTACAGTGTGTTTAACTTGTCAAAAGTTCAGGACAAAAGACACTCTAGTACAGATGGTGATTGCTCATGTCAATTTGAAAGAGTCAATTTACTGCATTTGATATGATTCTCTTTTGAAAAGTGTGAGTCTTACAATGTCAGTTGAGTCCCATATGATTCTAACATAAAAGCCTCTGAATGGTACTAAGAGATATTGAAACGTTGGCATTAGATCAGACGAAATATCCTCATGGTGCACATTTTGTTATTAAACTGGTGACAGTGATATTCAGATGTTGTGCAAATCTTCTCTTATGCTGTACGCAAAGATTTTTTTTTTTTTTTTTTTGGGGGGGGGGTTTCAGTATTAAAGTGAAAGATCCTTGATAGTCAATAACACGTAAGCATTGAGGCAGGATGCAATTTGGATCACATGTAATAGGCTGATTGTAATTTCCAATCTTGTAGAGATAACGTTTAATAGTTGACTGATTGTTGCAATTTGTTGGCTTTGGTTTGGCAATGCACTGATATGTCAAACTGTTTGCACAATATGTAATTTTCTCTGATGTGCTGTTTCTGTGATGTGTTGTTTAGTTCCTGAATTTAATTTATGACATTAATGCTCCTTAATTTCATCTGTTGCTGTTTCCTGTGTGTGTGTTTTTTTCTTTCTTTCTTTGAAGTAACAACAACAAAGTGTACTTGATTATGATTTCATGATTGAGTTTTTCGTTTCGGGGTGTGTTTGAAAGATTTTGTTTGTTTGCTTTTTATTTTTTTCCTGGGAATGTTTGACTAATTTTATTTCATATCTGCATTTTCATATTGTCCTTCCTTCTTCCATTTCTCATTTGCCTGAATCTCACGGGGCAAACAGAGGTGTGGCTGATAAGATAGGAGAAGGCCTCTCAGGCCTACAAGAACTGACCCATACAGCAGCAAGGTGCGTGGTCCTAATACCTCTGGCACGACGCAGAAATCTGGACTGGAGCTTAGATTACTAACCCCCTTAAACCTCTCTCTCTCTCTCCACCCTCTATGTCTCGCTGTACACTTAAATACACTGTGTATCTATAGCTTGGCCTTTCCTGTGTATCCTTGATATTCTTATAATCCATGTTGCATCCATAAACATTCAGTCCTGTGCACCACATTCACTCTCTGATTTCATTATCATCTTCTCTGCTTGTCTATGTTACCCACCACCCTTTTAGGACTGGTTTCTATCGTTCAAACTGTGTAGTTTCACTTTCCCTACGGAACATGGATGTGCTTACCATTGGGAATTTAAAGGCAAATATCCATTGTTACTGTGAGCAACTTTATGGAGGTTGTGCCTTACCATCATAAGAAATAAACGGATATAAAGAGTGTAAAGAACGTTTGGATATAGACTGTCCTTATATGGTTACACTTACAGGAATAGGTTGTGTTATATCTGAATATTGATATTTTAGGTGTTAAAATAAACATGTTTTATCTACAAAATGTCATTCTCTTAATTCAGACAAAAGTGATAATTAAGTATTTTTCCTTCGAAGAAAATTATGAAGTTGATTCGTTCAAACAGGAAACCAGTTTTCTATCTTCTATTTACTAAAAACGAGTAATGCCCAGGCTTTGTAAATATATTTTCCTGTGATGCTCATGAACCTAAAATCAGTCCACTCAAACTGCACAGCCATTCTTGCCAGCACCTACACCACTCACACCTACACCTACACCACTCATGCCTACACCTACACCACTTATATCTATACCTACACCACTCATATCTACACCAGTCCTACACCACTCATACCTACACCTAATTGTGTACTTTGTATACCACTCATATCTACACTTGCACCATTCTTGCTCTCCAGTCTTTTGTTGTCTTTTGTCGTCTTTTGTGCACAACAAAGAAACATAATTTGACCTGTTTTTGTTTCTTTGTGTTGTTAAAAGTTCTTTTTTCAGCAGCTCCTGAAAATTTTTCTTTCAAGTGGCTTTGACTAATTCATTGTTTCTCTGTTTACTTTCCTTAAAAATAAGAGAATTGAAAGCCTGCATTGCAGGTCATTTAATTTCTACCAGCCTTATATGACCATTGTATTAGTATAAGAATAGTATCTTTTTTTCTTTCCTGGGAGACTTGGCAGTGCAAATATCTTTTATACTGGCTTTCCATCAAGTTTCATAGCACATCTATTGGTTAATTCCCTTTGAGGTACAAGTGAAATTCTCTAATAAATCTTCCAGTGTTATCTCAATATGAGTGTCTTGATATCTACGTCACCCAAATTGTCTTTTGTGACCATTGTACTAAACAGAGAACTTGGAAGAAGGACTGTTGTGTATCACTCACCCAGTCTTTACCTCTCCCTTGACCCAGAAAACTTTCTCCTTCATGTATTTATTTCCTACCTTAATGACATTTTGTGTCTTAATGTCCTGTAATCTATATTGCTGTGGTTGCTCTTTAATTGTGCTTATAAACTTTATGCAGCTTTCAGACTGGATCATTATGCAGTGAGGAAGTTATAGATGAAGTTAGTTATAGATGATAACTTTGTTTTCTGCTGTCGTCAGCTACCAATAGCTTTGCAAGGAGAGGAAAATGCTAGATAGAATCATCTATCTTATATTGAAAATGCAATGCTTCTTGAATATCTAATCAATGGTATGTAAGAAAATATTATATGCATTTTCAGTAATTTCTATTTCACTTCAAATGCATTCCATACCTTTCAACCTTTCAGAATTACCAGAGGTTGCAGAAATCATTCAACATTCCCCCCCCCCCCCATGGATTCTTCAATAGTACTGGGACAGTCTTTTGTCTATTGCTTCCTTGTCTTTCCCATTGCATAATGGCTGATGATTATCCTCCTATAAAAAAATTTAGTAGATATCCTGACTTTCTATTTTCTCTTAAAACGTAACCCACTGCTACCAGAGTTTTTCCTTCTCTCTGCTTATGCTGTAGACACTAGGTTGAGACTCTGTGTTGATGGTTGAACTGTTTTCCCTCAAGAATTATAAGTAGAAAAAAAAAACCAACTTTGTATCTTCTAGTATGAATATAAATAGTGTATGTGTATTGTATGATCCCAAAGTGATACAAACTCTATGTCAATCCAAGCCACACTCCTTCCATAGGCTCCTCTCCCACTGGTCCTACACCCCTCTCTCACTGGTCCTACACCCCTCTCCCACTTGTCCTATACCCCTCTCTCACTGGTCCTACACCCCTCTCTCACTGGTCCTACACCCCTCTCCCACTGGTCCTATACCTGTCTCTCACTGGTCCTACAACCCTCTCCCACTGGTCTTACACCCTTGTCTCAGTGGCCCTACACCCCACTGTTCCCATTTTTTTCCTCCTCAGTTTAGTGCTCAGATTAGATTCAAGCACGCGATGTAAACCCCCTCCCTATTCTTTGGTGTTTATGGTTAGTGTTGGAGACCAGTTGCTGCATGTTACAGGTGTCCGAGTGGAGGAGTTTGTCTGTATTTGTGTTGAATGTTTTTAGATTTCCCATACTGCACTGTGAAGCTCTCATACGACTCACAGAGTTTAGGTGCATTTTACCAACTTCTCAAGTAGAATAACGTGCAAATGTTGAGATTATGAACAAAAACTAAAAATTAATCCTTCATGGGAAAGAGTCTTAGGAGCATGATAGCAGGGGTAGTTTTCTTTTTTTCTTCTTTGTTGTTGTGATTGTTTTGTTTTAAGGGGGAGTGGTGATTGCTTTCAGCATGAGAAGCTCCTCTTGTGTTCCTGTTAGTTGTCAATGTTCCTGTATCAATCCACCTCTCTAAGCTGTGGGAAGAGGAAACTTTGCAGTACTTGAGTGTGTTTTCATGAATTCTGATTTAATGATTATCCCAGACTAATGACAGTGACAGATAAATAGGATGAACACACATTATGGGATGTTTCCCTGATGTATATACCTGAAGTAGATGACTTTGCATTGATAACAGGCACCTCAACCCTACATTGTTATCAAGTAGTTGACGAGGCTGACTATCTTAACATGCATATGACCTTTGCCCTGAGGAAAGTTCGTTGTCGGTGTTTACACCGTGATCATATTCACATGATGCGGAGCAAGGATAAAGCAGGTTGGAATAACACCTTGTCTGCCTGATCGTCTGAAATAATATACCGGTACTGATAGCAGAATTCTCTATCCACCAAAGTCATTTGTTTGTGTGTGTGTGTGTGTGTGTGTGTGTGTGTGTGTGTGTGTGTGTGTGTGTGTGTGTGTGTGTGTGTGTGTGTGTGTGTGTGTGTGTGTGTGTGTGTGTGTGTGTGTGTGTGTGTGTGTGTGTGTGTGTGTGTGTGTGTGTGTGTGTGTGTGTGTGTTGTGTGTGTGTGTGTGTGTGTTGTGTGTGTGTGTGTGTGTGTGTGTGTGTGTGTTTGTTTGTTTGCTTGTTTGTTTCTTTGTTTCTTTGTTTCTTTGTTTGTGGGTTTTTTAGACTGTTGGAGAAGGTAGAAAGAGATAGAATGCTTGAAAGCTTTGGTACAATCTTCACAAGTGAATTCCAGACTTCTATGTGATGTTTGGTCTTGTAGTGTTACTT
The DNA here is from genome assembly GCF_040938485.1 of Diadema antillarum. Taxonomy (NCBI): domain Eukaryota; kingdom Metazoa; phylum Echinodermata; class Echinoidea; order Diadematoida; family Diadematidae; genus Diadema; species Diadema antillarum. The sequence goes on from NW_027271112.1 coordinate 761,311, forward strand.
AAATCCTTGTAGCAGTGAATGCAAAGTAGGTAGTGATAGTATTAAAGCAGTCCAGTCTTTAATGTTTGCATTCTATAATCTCACCGCAATTTCCTTTCCTCAACAAATTTTCACCGATTTCTCTCGCCTGTGTGCTTCCTACTGGTAGTATAGAGACAAAGAGGAAGTGAAATGACTAATTGACCCCCGTTGAGGTGGCTGTTGGGGTGATTAGTTAGTGTATGTAGACATGAATGTTAGCACCAGGAGTGGAATCCCAAGCTCCAATACCTTTCAAGAAGATTTGTCAACGTCACTGTTTCTCAAGTGGGGATATCTTCTGTTGTCAGTAGAGGGCAATGTGAGAGTGTAACATCATACAGAAATAATATTTTATTCTTGGATGGCACTAATCCACTCCTGGTGATGTGAAAAATATTTATGGACTACCCTTTTAACAAGTGGGGTAATTTCCTGGCTAGCTATCATCATGTCAACAATAGATCTGTCTACTGAAGTAATCTGTGGAGTATCTATCACTCATCTTGGCTAAATATCCATCAGATTTCTTACTTTATCATCATATGATATTTTGACACATAGCCGTTTTAGTTCTGTAATGCACACAAAAATTTTATTTGACTGTAATTGCCTCAAAAGGCTGATTAGCAGCTAAGTTTATTGTGCTTACATCAGTAGTCTTCTTTGATTTTTCTGTTACACTACTACTAGCAATTTATTGAGTAATACAAAGAGAAATTGTACATTAACCAGTAGTGTTGTGTTCAATGCAGCTTAATACTAACATAAGCAGAAATATTAGTATCCATCAATGCTTGTATTTGTTTTTCAAAAGCAATCGTTTTGCTTTTAGTGCTCAAGATTATGAATGCTTGGTAGTGAAAGTAAACCAAGTTTTTTTTAATCAGTTTAAAGGACAAGTTCACCTTCATAGACATGTGGGTTAAGAGAATGCAGCAATATTAGTAGAACACATCAGTGAGAGTTTGAGGAAAATCGGGCAATCCGTTCAAAAGTTATGAATTTTTGAAGTTTCTGCTTGGTCACGGCTGGATGAAAAGACTACGTAAGCTTGTGATGTCACATGAGTACAACGATATAAAGAAAGAATAAAGAAAATTCAACATAATTCCATTTTTCTCGCATAATAAAAGAACACTTGACTTCTCTCTTTCAGAAGGCAGGGGGAATAATATTACCCTTAACATACGTCAGTAGCAAGTCGAAGAAATGTGCACTTTATTCAAAAAGTAAAGTTTTGTGAAATGTTCTTTTTATTTTCCTTATACAGTTGTACGCATGTGACATCATACACTGTAGTAGTCTTCTCATCCAGCAGTGACTTCGCAAATACTTAAAATATTCATAACTTTTGAATGGATTGTCCGATTTTCCTCAAACTTTCACTGATGTGTTCTACTAATACTGCTACATTCTCTCAATCCTTATGTTTATGAAGGTGGACTTGTCCTTTAAGAAGATGCACAGCCAGTGCAAGCAGGCAATTTTAAAGGGAAAATCCAGTCTAAATATAAGTTAATCTGATATGAAAGAGTAGAATATTACGAGTTCAACGGTAAAATATTGATCAAAATCGGGTGAAAAATAAGGAATTTATGAAATGTTTACGTTTTGCTTATTTTTCTGGAAAATGTTCTTGAACGGTCAATATGAATATGAAATGGCAAATGTCATTCCCTCACAACTTGCCATATAGTCAGTACATAAAATTTTGAAATATCCAGTCTTTCATCAAATCACAATTATACTCGAGGCTCAAATCCAGGTATATCTAATTGATTACTATTCTGAAGTTATTTAACCTGGAATAACATCATGTTTCAGACTTCAATGACAGAAACATTGAATTTTCATCATTTTTTTTTTTTTTGTACATGATCAGTGGAAAATTGTGAGGTTATGACATGGTCAGCTCACTCATTTGCATATTCATATCCACTGTACAAGAACTGTTTTGCAGAAATTAGCAAAATTTCATAACTTCCTTATTTTTCATCCGATTTCAGTCAAATTTTTACCATTGAATTCATAAGATTTTATTCTTTTTTATCAGACTAACTTATTTTCGAACTGGATTTCCCCTTTAATGCTTACCCATAAGAAATGCTTGAACCATTGTTCTGTTTATAAGAACTCCTGTCATTTGTACTCTACTTTTCTGTTTTGATAGTTGAATTTATTGTAAGAATGTGGTCACTGTCTTATTAGTGTGTTGCAAGTACTGTAAAAGTAGATATTTTCGCGTGACTAATTTTTTGCGCTTGGCCCGGCAAGAAGAGTTTTGCGTGCTTTTAATTCCATGGAATCAAGACGGCAACTACTGGAACATACAGGCAGCAAAAACATTCGCGTACTTTTATTTTCGCACTAGTTTCTGGTTGCGTGAAATGCACGAAAAATTTCCACTTTTACAGTAGTTGTGTCTGCTGCCCCTATTGTTGACTCCGTGTACAGAATGTCAAGATGTCGATCCCCTACTGTATCTGTATGAAATGCATTTGAAACCAGTGTGAATAACATGATTCCCAATATCTCATATCATTGTGCCTCATTGGCTTGTTGTCAACCCTTTGTTGTAAAAATGTGATGAATTTTATTGTTTTGGTGCAATTCTTCATGAAATTGGCTTTGATTTCGTCATCATGTGCTAATATAAAAGACATTAAAACTCAGAGTTTGATACGTCTTCTGAAGTCAGTCACCTGTCCAACATTTTGCCATGTGACACAAAGTCCAGGACAAATCAGAGCAGGTGTTTAGACTCAGGGTCTAATCCTTTAATATCTTTTTCCTTTTCTCTTTGCAGTGCAATGGTCTCCAAACCAAAGGAGTTTGCTAGCAAGTTCAAGAATAAATTTGGCAGCGCAGACAATCTAGATAGTATAAGTAAGTAAACAGTCAATGCTTTGTTTGAACAAACTGCTTTTCAAACATATCAAGGATAGTAAATTGGATGTATTCCTGAAAATATTCAAGAATTGACATGATACATGTTACCTGGTATTTGTTCTCTTTGTGCTATTCTTACCGGTTTGAGTGTACATGTACTTCATGAGTATTTTTGTTTTAATGGTGAAGACATTCAGAGATTAGGAAGCTACATAGTCAATTAATTCTTTTATAAGGAGTAAGACTCTTTCAAACAGTGTGAGTTATGTTCTTGTTGTCATTCATGTTACTATTTTCAAAATCATGTTATTTTCAAAATTACGGTGTAATTTTGTTTTCTTTCTTTTTTTTCTTGCAAATGAAAATCTGTAATTGCCATACATATTGCAGTAGTAAAGGTAGCTTCTATAATTATCTTCTTAATTTTTTTTCTGTTGAATACTGTGTGCTGGTGTCTTGACGTTTAATCCTATACTCTTGTTTCAGATGATGAAGACGACCACAATTCTGTCGGCGTCCACAATAAATCCAAGAGTAGCTGGTTTGCTCCTTTACCAGTCGATGCATTGTAAGTTTAGTTTTCTGGCATGTTTATGATAGATGATCCACTCATAAACTGGTTTCATATTAAATGTTTTGGTCAAAAAAATAATGGTTATCACTTTCAAGTTCAAGAGGATGGTGGATTTCATTTCCTCATTCATCACTACTGTGTGGGTGAGATAGAGAGAGAAAAGGACTGAAACATAGAAATGTTGAAAAGGGATGGTCAGGAGGTTTTGTAGATTAAAGGGATGGTACAATATTGGTGGCGATGAGAATTGGGCTTTTAGCTTTTCGCGAGATACCAAGAAAACACTTATGATATAGTACAGAGCACACCATTTTAAGAGGAATTCAAATTAGTTTATTTGATAAAAATCGGGTTTGGAATGACTGAAACATCCAAAAACAAAGTAAAACAAAGCAATCGTAATAAAGTGTGGGTCCCACACTTTATTAGAATCGCTCTTTTTGGATATCTCAGCCATTTTATAACCAATTTTCATCAAATAAATGTTGAATTCCTCATAGACTTACATGCTCTTTCATATTTCATAGGAGGTTTCTCATTATCTCACCAAAAAATGTTAGAAACCTGAAATTAGGTCTCAACCAAAACTATACGATCCCTTTAAACTAGCACTTTGAAGTGTTACTGGTAAGTTGTGAGGTTTGTAATCAAGCAGCATAGATCATTCTTAGCTGTATTTCCCTGGTTAGACCATCCTGCTCTCCCAGGGCCAGGATTTCACAGAAAATTTAACTCCCATCTTGTGTCACCGCAATCCAGGGTCTGTGAACGCAAGCCATGTTATATGAAATGCTACATATGACATTGAGTTTCATATAAAAACTTCTGTATTGCTGAATTCAGAACACAGCATAAAGAGTGCATTCTGATTTGTTTTGTTCCTGACACTGAATAAGTTTGTATTCCTTGTATAAATGACTGGGTAATGACAGTTGCTCGGAACAAGTGGTTGTGAATATGTTATAAAGTCTGCCGGAAAAAAAATAGAGGAGAGTTGATGAATTGACTTGGCATGACATTTCCCACAGACACAAGTCAGCCAGTGATGGTGATGAAACGTGCAGTTTGACCTCTGGGTCAGGGGCCAATGGTCATCCGTTGCTAGGACACGACGACATCGAACACCCGCTGGCAGGCGCCGTCAACAAACTCCAGAGGACCGTCCAGGAACTGACCGCCAACCAGAGCAGACTACAGCAGAGCTTGGAAGAATTACAGGTGAGTAATTCTTTACCATCTATACAACTTTATTGGGATCTTCAAGGAAAAGGAGATTTTGGTGAATTTTGCATTTAAAATGGACAGCGTTCTGATCGAAATTTTAACATCGTGATTAGCAGACATGTTGTCAAAGCTGTGTGCTGGTAGTAAATTTAGCACGCTTGAATCCAGATCCTGAGAAGTTTTGTTGAGGTTTGGTATGTAACAATCTGTATGTATTACACTGTGATGGAAGCCCAAAACTTTCTGCCAAATCCATATGCCAAAGCCATAATTTGATTTGTAAGTTTTAGCAGAATACCAAGTTTGGTTAAGGTTTTCATTTTGTTATTGCTATGCTGCCTCTGTTTTGTTTTGTTTTGTTTTTTTTTTTTTGCCGCATCACGATTTTAGAGCAAAGTTGATTGGCTTAGGATGGCAATACCCCACACTATGCTTAAATGCAATTGAATTTCTATCAGAATCACTTTTACCCTGAACAGGCGGGGCTTTTTCGGCTATACAAAGGGGGGGGGGGGGGGGCTGATTCCGGCACCCCCTCCCCTGAGATCTTGGTCATCGGTGGCACGATTGCGATGAAATTTGGCACGTGTGACATCCAAGTCGTAATCTACAAGATTGTGACTTACGATGTAAAATTATTGCGTGAAAAGTGATTGGGAGGGGGGTAAGCCCCAGCCGTTTTATGGTCAAGGAAATCATATGCATGAAATATCTGTGTCTTTATGTGTGTTTGTGCATGCTCTCCCCCCCCCCCCCCCCTCCCTATTCATAATGCTCCTGTCACCTACTCAACACCACTTCTCTCCTCCCCCTACCATCCACCAGAACCAACTCCAGCACCACCAGCAGTACTTCAGCCAGTCGTTCCAGGAGGAGCGCTACCGGTCAGAGAGACTTGAGGAGCAGCTGACCGATCTGACAGACCTCCACACCCATGCCATGAGTAACCTACAGCAGGAGCTAGGCTCGGTCCAGGAGAGGTTGGAGTACCGTATGGAAGAGAGGAGCCGGGACTATATCGACTCCGTGGAGCAGTGCCAAACTAGAGTGAGTCCTGGTCTAGCTTCTGTTTCGTAGACTGGGTAGGACTGAATGAAGACCTGGTCATAGAGATCGCAAAAATGCAGTGCTTCGTGAGGATGGGTCAAGGTGTCCTTGTTCAGTGGTTAGAGGAAAGCTCAATTGAGGACAAGGTCCCTAAAAACAACTTTCACTCAGTGGCAAAGAGGAAATGGGTCCAGGTCTTGCTTTGGTCTCATGAACTATGGAAAGTAAAACAAAGACCAGGGGGGCATTTCATGAAGCATTTTGTCCGACAACTTGGTAGGACAAATTTGCCCTCAGCCAATCAGGTGCAAGGATTTCAGTAGCTTTTAACAGTTTGTCAGACAAAATATCTGACAAAACGCTTCGTGAAATGCCCCCCAGGCCATAGAAATATCCATAATGATGGGGTTGGGTCCTGTTCTTTGTATCTAATGGTAAACTAAAATAGCTCACACGATATAACAGTGTAAGGTCCAGGGGACAGCCTAGTGTAATGCCATACGAACCTCATAGTCTTCATTCTCTGTCATCGCATGAGGTCATGATCACAAAATCTAGGATGCAAAAGACATTTTTGATTCATTTTTTTTTTCATTTTTGAAACAAAAAATACTGTTCCAATTATATGTCAGTCGCTAAGTATTTGTATTGTCTGAATGAAGATGTACATGATTGCAAAATTCCATTCTTTTTAATTGGAATGTTTGCAATTGAAGCTGCTATAAAAAAAAAAAAAACTCAAAGAAAATGATAAGGAAATGTGGGTAATTTTTTTATTTAAACTTCAAGAATATTCCTTGTTATGTAACAAGTGATGTACACTGGAAAGATTTTGTTTTGCTTTATGTGATGATGGACTTATTGTACTTTAAAATGTTTATGATGGCACTAATTACATTGTACACCTGTTTTGCGATAAAACTCTTCCAATATTTACTTTATTGATGTATGCTTACACAGAAAACAGTTGTCAGTGGTTGCATTTGACCTTTGATCTTTGACCTGACCTCTCCATCACACCAATCATGTCTCCTCCCTGATTCAGATATCCAAGATAGAACTTGCCCAGCAGCATCAACAGGTCATCACCCTAGAGGGCTATGAGAACGCCAACGCGAGGGCGCTCTTATCCAAATTCATCAATGTCATTTTACTGGTCCTAGCCGTCATCCTTGTCATTCTCTCCAACGCAGTCAACCTTGTCTCACCGCTAGTACAAACGAAGTGAGTCCGTCTTGAAGGCAGCAGTGTCGGATTGAGCTCGTAACTTGTTGGCTTGTAGGATGCTATGGAAATTATCGTATTCATGAAGCCAGCCTTAAAGGGATGGTATAGTACTGGTAGAGATGAGGATTGAGCTTTTAATTTTTAGTGAGATACTAAGAAGCCACATATGAAATGGTACAGAGCATACAATTGATTTTAAGAGGAATTCAAAATTCATTTGATGAAAATTGGTTTTGAAATGGCTGAGACATCCAAAAACAAAGTAAAAGAAAAAGATCCTAATAAAATATGGGTCCCACCTTTTCTTAGGATACCTTTGTTTGGATATCTCAGCCATTTAAAAACCAATTTTCACCAAATACACTTTGAATCCCACCTAGAATGACATGCTCTTTCATATTTCATGAGAGGTTGTCATTATCTCACAAAAAAGTTGGAAACCTGAAGCTCCATCTTGACCAAAACTGTAACATCCCTTTAATCAGAACAGGAATGCTATCTGGAAAACTTGTAATTTCATGGTATATACATGACTGGTTAGGAATACTTTATGTTAGCTGTATCAAAGCGATATGTAAAATGCAACCCTGAAAGAGGAAAGTCAGCACTCAAACTAATGCTGAAGCAGTCATTTTCGCAAGGGTTTAATTTTTGCAAATTTAATGAATCAGTGTTGGACTGTGAATTTAACAACACGTTAACATGTCATGCGCTAGGGTAATAACGCACTTAATACAATGACGTGTTATTTCGCGAAAGCAACATCTTACGAAAATGTCCGTTATCTTCTCATTCGCGAAAATAACAGCTTATACAGTAATCAGAGCAGGTGATGCAAGGAACAACGTGAGAGATTTCTTCTTTTTTTTTTTTTTGTTCGTCTGGAAAACAAAAATTGCAAAGCATGAAATCTTGTTGGTAGCTTCAGCAGACTGATGTAGAAATGACTGTCACTGACTCTGTCTCATTTTCAGCTGACTTACAGTGATCTTTTCCCTTTCGACTCCTCCCAGATCTCGTCTCCTCGTCACACTTACCATCGGAGCCGGCCTCTTTTATCTCTGGCAACAGCGAGAGATGATCGATGGGACTCTAAGAAACTTTAGCGACAACTACCTGCAATATTTTTTTAATCGATGACAGGAGGTGATTCCATCCCACACGTGGACACTCAGGTGGGACTACACGACAAACGCACACTGCAAGTAATCTTTTCTGATCACTATTGTGGGAATCAGCGTGATTGGCTTCTACTGTGTGAGGATGCATGTGCTGATTTTATGGAAGAGATTGAACATGCATCAATGTGAATAGGTCGGACCAATAAAATATTTAATGAACATCATTCTTTCCTATGAGTGGGACTAATGACTGAGTCAGTTTGGCAAGCCGGTATGTGTACATGATATTAAAGCTAGTATTCCAACCATCATACATCTTGGACCAGACCAAACTGGACAAAGCCGACTATTAAAGCGAAGAGGGAAATTTTCCAAGTTTGTGTCCGAGAGATTCCTCTTTGAAGTGCAGCCTGTGATCACATGACAGTCACATGACCTGCATGGCTAGCCTTGCGTCAATGCTGGATGCTCCTGGCTGTTGGGCTTTGGATACAACCTTGTTGAGAGACGTGTCTGAAACGATAAGACTAGTCGTAACAATGTGCAAACTACATTCAAGATTCTCCATTGTACGCAATTTAGTGTTTGCACATTCATGTCTTTTTTTGTTCTCTCTCTCTTTTGTGGCAGTTTTCCACATTTAAAGAGAATGAGACACCGCAGAGGGAGATGTAGTTCTGTGTTTCATTGAAATACACTACTGTGTAGAAGCTGCATAATTGAGGCTGGCTGTCATGTTTGTTCTCCTTTGGGAATGTTGAGGTCATTTTTTTACATTTTCCATCGAGAATAATTGAGAATGTTTACTGTCATATTTGTGAAGGGACATAATGGTGATTATATGTCATACAAGAGGACTGCTTAAGTACAAATAATTTGGCATCAAATGCCACAATATCTCACAGGTACACTGTAATATCCTGGTATAAAATTGGTAATTATCCGCATAGTGTTCTTGGTACCACACTCCTTGTTCCAGATGACACCCTGAGGTCTAAAACGACACCCTAAATATGATGATAGGTCATGGTGGCGTATCCAAGTCTCTTGGTGGTCAGAATGTGCTGATATAATGTTCCATATTTCTCTGTAAAGAATACATTTCAAACAATTGTGATATTGGGAAAGGGGTCATGATGTGTTCTAGGAGATCGGGAATACAGCAGACTGGAAAATTTGTTCTGTGTTGAAAGCGTTCGGACGAAGTCAGAGTTGTCGTATGTCGAATATTGTATTCATTCTGTTTGCTTTCCTTGGTGTTTTAAAGATAAATGTGCTATCGTCGTACTGGTGGACTTCATAATGCTGTTTTAAAGTTTCTTTTTACTTCAACTTTTCCATTCATGCACTTCCACAAACACAATTTTCCTCTTTCTTTGCGTTCTTCCTTTTGATCTGATGTTTTAAGTGATATCTGACCAGTACATGTACTTAGTCCCACATTCTCTATTCCGTGTATGTTTATTTCTGCTTGCAACTCAATGTAGAAGTTCGACCATGGTAAAATCAGGCCAACTAGAGAAGATAAACTGTTTGAATTTTTTAAAAGTCCAGAATTACCAGATTTAATGTCATTTTGTTGGATATGACAAATTGTTTTACCATTCTTTGGTATGGTATATTGTATACTTCATCCAACCGTCGGTTTGTACACAAGAGATCGTAGTCCTTGTTTGTAAGCAGTGTAGCTTTGTAACGCTTAATGAGTAGATGACACTAGATCCCAGAATCACTTGCCCAAAAGTGTCAACCATGATAGATTGTAGTTCGGGACCATGTATCGTAAAGTTCTTCCTTGAATGGCCTAGGTATCATCTCTTTTCAATGGATGACATCATCTTTTCTCAAGACCAAAGATGCATTCAAGCACTCTCCTAAAACGAACCGAACCATACCCGCGCCAGAGGAGTGCTCAAACACTCCTAAAGTGTACCGTACCAAACCGAGCCACAAGTGGACCACCTCCCAATGTGCTCCATAAGTGCACCAAAAGCGTACCAAAATTTCGCATGTGGAGAATAACACATACACACACCTACGTCATAATTCAAAGAGTTCATTCTCTTTGTTCGGGACATCTGCAAGTAGTTTAAGTGTGCCAGGTGAATGACGCTGTTGCTACAAAATGCGTGACCCCTCTAAAAATAACTCACGAGGTACACTTTGTCTAGAGAGCGCTCGAACACTCCAAATCTGGTAAAGTTCGGTACAGATTGCTTTCGTTCAGTTCGCTTTGATTTGCTTATGAATGCTCGAACGTACCCGTGGTGTCACCCAAGGTGACTTTTAATGGATGGTTTTAGTCTTATCTAATTTTTCCCCCCACAGTAGTTTGCAAAAATAGTTGCTTTTGCTCCTTCCAAGTGGGCTTGTATCAAACCCTGAATATCATTACCAAAAATGGAATCTAAGCACTCTAAAAGCAAGGGGGAATTATGTATAGGCAAAAAAAAAAAATGGGATTCTAGATATTTGTAAACTCCTACAAGTGTTTGTTTTATATTGTACATGTTTCCGCAGACATGGAAATTACACTGTCGGCATTCTGTGCTGCATGTATTCTACATACCTGTAGCAATTATGATGCCAATGAAAACCGCCCCTCCACCCGTGACTCATGTTTAAAGGGATCGTACAGTTCTGGTTGAGACCTAATTTCAGGTTTCTAACATTTTTAGGTGAGATAATGAGAAATCTCATATGAAATATAAAAGAGCATGCAATTTTATGAGGAATTCAACGTTTATTTGATAAAAATTGGTTTTGAAATGGCTGAGATATCCAAAAAAGAACGATCCTAATAAAGTGTGGGACCCACACTTTGTAACGATCGCTTTGTTTTACTTTGTTTTTGGATGTTTCAGTTATTCCAAACCCGATTTTCATCAAATAAACTTTGAATTCCTCTAAAAATGGTATGCTCTGTGCTATATCATAAGTGTTTTCTTGGTATCTTGCAAAAATTTGAAAGCCTATTTCTCATCTCAACCAAAACTGTACTATCCCTTTAACCATCAAAGAGTAAAAGAGTGAGAAATACAAGATGTTTCAACCAATGTACAAACGATTACACTTTACATCACAGGAAATGTTCATGCATCTGGCCTTCAAATTGAGTTCAAACAGAAAAGACTTGCAACATTCACCGTTGGTGTGTATTTGAATAGACTGGGCTAGATTTTATCCCACTACAGACTGTACTATTTCAACTTCTGGCATGATTAATCTCTCATGTCTATTCTTGGGAAAGCTCTGTGTGTGTGTGATAATATCATTTGCTGCACAAAAATAGATCTTTATCTTTATAGTACTGTAAAAGTGAATAATCTTGCGTGAGTAATTTTTCGTGCTACACGGGGTAAGATGAATTTCATGTCTTTTTAACTCTGTGGAAACAGGACATTAATTACTGGAACATACATGTATGGCATGCAAAAATACTTGTGTGCCTTTATTTTTTGTCCTGGCTTCTGGTTGCATGAAATGCATGAAATTTCCTCACCTTAAAGATATTCACTTTTACAGTAGTTGATACTCTATGAAACTTTATTGTTGAGTTTATACAGCTTAAACACAAATATTTTTCTGAATAAATAAGGATATATTTATTGTTTCACATCTTACTACCTTACTACTTTATCAGAAATAAGAAGAGTAAACTGAAATTTTCTCAGAGTCATTACTCTTTTTATGATTTTGCCAAGAATGCATTTGTAGATATGGATGAATATTTCATCTTGAAATATTGCAGGAGTCCTATTACTGATCACAATCTTAATTTGCCCTCCGACCTGGGGGGCGTTTCATCAACGAGTTCGTCGGAGTTTTCACCGACAAATTTGCTATCAGCCAATCAGACGCAAGGATTTACACTGACAACTGTTAAAAGCTAATGAAATCCTTGGTCTGATTGGCTGATAGCAAATTTGTCGGTGAAAACTCCGACGAACTTGTTGATGAAACGCCCCCCAGAATGTCTCTAGTGTGAGTCAGTGCAGCAGATATCTCAAACAGATTTAAAGTTTGTTTTTTAACTCTTTATGTGCCATGTTCGTACGCCCGACTCAGTCGATGGTGTGCCAACTTCGCATACTCTACTCAAATGCACAAACCCGCTCAAAACCGATTGATAAATTGCCAAATGCCGCGGTTCCTCTGAAACATTGCTCACACATGTCCAGCTTAACAGAAATCTATCAAAGTTACATAGATTTGAAAAACAGAATGTTTTACTAAAGCATGACGATGTTGCTGTCACAGAATAATGGGGCACGCAGGGGGTTTACACCATGGCACGTAAAGAGTTAGAGAGATTTTAGCAGGAAGAGGCGTGTGAATCCTTGAATTGTTCCATTCTACATCTCCTATCTCTGTGTATTCTGTAATTTTTGAATGAGAAGGTATCATGGTTGTGGTTTTGTAGAGAGCAGGCGAGAGCTCAATCTCATCACTGAGAGGAATGGCAGTGACCAGATGACCTCACAATGCAGTATGACAGTTGTCATAGCAACAATACATACAGGTAGTTTCATCTTGACTCACAAAGAAGAGTTCCCCGTCTTGATTATGTCATCTTCCATGGTTTTATTTGGATCTACAGTGGACTCCCGTTATAATGAAGTCCTCGGGACCGGCAGTTTTCTTTTGTTATAACGAAATTTCGTTATAGCCGAACAAATAAACAATAGAAATACATGGAATGGATAATGTTGCGGCCTCATTTTTGACTTCTTTCTAACCGGAATTACGTTACAACCATGTTCATCTTAACGGGAGTGCACTGTACTTGATATTCAACTAGTTACCCTCGTTTGCCAACCGTTGGAGGAAGAAGTGGATTTCAGTAGTTACTGACCCAGATTTGATTTAAAAGCAGCTACAATTTCAGTAAAAATTGAATATTTATTCAGTGAAACACATCCATAATTTTGAGAGAACTGGAAAATTTGTGAAGACCCCCTTCCCACTGTTGCTGAATGTGCAACTAATATCAATTGAAATTGAGAGGTACTTTGTACGCTGTACTGCAGTTGTGATATTCCTCTCCCAAAGTTCATCCTTAGGTAAAAAATGGAAGAACGGCATGAAACAGGTTTCCCTCATGGTGGATTAATCGTAAAGTTACCTTGACTAATTGATGGTAAATTTACCATGGCGGATTGATGGTAAATTACCCGTGACGGTTTGATGATAAAGTTACCAGATGGATAGATGGTAAATTTACCATGCTGGATTGATATTATTGATGGTAAAATTACCATAATGGAATGATGGTAATGTTACGATGATGGATCGATGGTAAAGTTACCAAATGGATTGATGGTAAATTTACCATTACAGATTGGTGGTAAAGTTACTATGATGGATCGATGGTAAAATGACTGTCTTCTGAAAGTCTCTCATATAAGAGGGCAGTTTGCTGACAATCACACACATACAGGTATACAAGTATTTCTACTGTTGTAATGATTTAGTACCAAAGCTTTGCCCACTATCACAAAAACTGTTTGTGTTTCCTTGTGTTGTAATCCCACCATTGTTGCATTCAGTGGAAAGGAGTTTGATGGGTTGGTGGAGAAATATGTTTTCTGTGCAAATTGATATGAAATGTTTTCAGTCTCAATTAATATGTGCAAAATGTATTAGATTCATAGGGCTATTTGTTGTTTTTGCCTTTGCAACAAATTCTGTTTGATTTTATCACTGCAATGCTTTATTATTAATTATGTAGAAAAGATTATATATGCAAGGAAGATATTTAATTTTTTTTAAAGTACTATCTTGTTCTCTATATATATTGCGAGTAAATACTGTCTACATATTTTTGTACGTGTACATTCCAAGTCTAAAAACGTTTTAGAATGTTTTACATTGGAAAAGGCCTCAACGTCCGCCTATCAAGCACTGTTTTTTGCAGCTATTTTCCCTCAAATCGTCGTTACGTGCATCTCCTGTTTATGTTGTTTGACTGACTGAGCCACAGCTGGTGGTGATATAAAGCTGACCCGAGGCAGACAAAACGAGTCTTTGGAAGTCAACGAGTCATTTATTGAATGTGTGTCCGTTTGTTTGTGTAACAAAGAATGCTTTGAGAGTAGGCAGCCAACATTGACAATCAGACTGTTCTCGTGAATACGGTACTTTATACGGCAAATATTTCACAAGGTTTTTATTTTCGCGAATTCGCAACTGGAAAGCTGCGTCAAATTCAAAGGAAGTCTGGGCCCCGTTCCATAAAACTTGTTATCAGTGACAAGTTGTCATAGTTGTTAAGAGCTACCGAAATCCTTGCATCTGATTGGCTGAGAGCAACGTTGTCACAGAAATGTGGCAGTTGTCACTGATAACAGGTTTTATGAAACGGGACCCAGATGTTAACATTTTATGCAATAAGCCCTAAAATACTGTATGTTGCCGAGGCTTGAAAGCAGCTGGTAGCCATGTTTGGTTCACTCCGGGGTGAAGTGAGAATGGGGTGGGGTTTTATTACACCTGCTGATTGTATGCAAGGCACACATTGGGCAAGCCCCTAGTTACATTCCTAAACTACTAGTGCTTAAATCTCATAAACACACTCATAATCTGTGCAGTTTTAAGGACACTCTTCTCTGAAAAAACATTCCAACATGGAAAACAAAACAAAAATAACATTGGGAGACCGAGCATTTGCCAGCGCAGCTCCCAAACTGTGGAATAACTAATACCATTAGAAGCCAGGAAATCCTCAACTGTAGCCATCTTTAAATCAAGACTCCAGACACATTTTTTTTTCATTTAACTGTACATTATTATCAAGCATATTAGAAGCTTTTGCAGCCCAGATGTAGTTTTTGCGCTTTATAAATTGATGTTATTATTTGAAAGATGGCCATCTTCTCTTGCCCCACCTATCACCATCCTATCTACCATGCTGACATGCACATTAAAGGCATGATTTACCATTTGCCGATGAAACAAAAACCCAGCTTTAGTGCTTCAAATTAGTTCTTAAACGCGAGTTAGGGATAGAAACCAATTAAAAAATTTTGATATTTTTATATGGTAGGATGTTTTGTGATACAATCGACATACACATATGCATCAAATGTGATGACTCCAACATTTTTTAAATCACTGCTCCAAATGGTAAACAGTGTCTTTGATTTAAAAAAAAAAGAAAGAAAAAGGAAATAGTTCCATATGTGCGACTTCCAACTTCCAGCTGACCACTTTCCACTTTACCACTGTATCGCTTCCATCCTCCCTCTTTCACTCTCATCTCTCTCGGTTCATCTTGTGCCAACCAACAGTCCTTTCAAGCACTCATGGTGTTCATACTGCAAACCTCTCTTCTCATTTACATCACATACAAACTTTCAAACAGCACATAACAAGAAAAAGTTTAAACACCCACACACACACACACACATACACACACTCACACACACACACACACTCACACACACACACACTCACACACACACACACTCACACACACACACACACACACACACACACACACACAAATGCCATTACAACTGAATATGTTCTTTGATATTATAGTTTCATATATATTTGATACAAATCTAAATTCAGGTCAAGATATAAGATGGCACAGAGCCTGGGATACACACTGCTCTAGTATAAAAATACACATGAAATCACACTGAAACCCTAGAATGCTGTAACATGCTTTACACAATAGGGCCAGTCTGGCATATAATACAATGTAGGTCCATTCACACATACATTGTACACTGACATACCACGATACTGTATTTCCTCTGTGAATGCAAATACATCGCAAAATTAACTCACAAAATACATCGTGAAATATTGTGGTATTTCGGGTGGTAATTCAAAGTTTGTGCAAAATATGCATGCAAGCTTTCAGTGTGAAATGTATCCATGTAATCTGCCCACATCACTGCGATGTACTGCATAAGCTGTTATTTTCACTAATTTTGCGAATTACTGTTGACATCACGAATTCAACAACACACGAAATGTGGTTGCCCCGTGCTATGGTAGCAATGCATTTATGACAGCTTCAGTGTCGATTTGCGAAAACAAAATCTCACGAAAATGTCTGTGATCTCCTAATACGTGAAAATATATGTACACGAAAATAACAGCTTATATAGTATTTATCACCCAACCCGACACACTTGCCTTTTTTTTCTCTGTAGGAGATATGCACATGCACAGTGCCTACCTCAGAGAGGGCCAGAAATACCATGATATTTCATGAATAAAATGATAGCTGAAATACCACAGCATCTATTCCAGTGGTATTTCGCTAGTGAGAATAGTTACCTTCACACGCAGTTGCCAAACTTGAAGTTTAGGATGAAAACGTAACTGTCGTGGATTAGCTCCACTCAAGAATTCACGATGCGGGCTCGCGCACGCACTTAAACTTTAAGTTATTGTAAAGTTACAACTTACGAGGGACTCTCGCTCAATGATTATACTGGAAGTGCAGAGTCTTTGCTATGACCTTGTGCCCATACAAAATAACGCAGCTGGAGGTTGATCTCAAAGCGAACGAGAAGCAAGGTTCAAGCTAACTTACAAGCTTGTTGATTACTGTGCCCACACGGAGTGAAACTACGAGTGGGGACCCCCTGTTGCTTGTGGATAGAGCGTAAAACCTAAGATGTCTTGTGGTTCTAATCATCGACTAAACTTGAAGACTGCCAACTTTTGAGTGCATCCAGACGGTGCTGAACTACAAGCTAATCATCAAGAGTTAAGTGTTCGACCTAAGCTTTAGGAACAGCGTATGAATGTAACTAATGGTGTATTCAACACCAAGGAAATTGAAATGTGAATGCACCTAATGACAGTACAGTGCACTCTCATTACAACGAACATAGTGACAATGAAATTCCAGTTACAACGAAGTCAAAATTACGGCCGTAACGTTATCCTTTCTATGTATTTGTATTGTTTATTTGTTCAGTTATAGCGAAATTTCGATATAACGAAAGAAAATTGCCAGTACCGAGGACTTCGTTATAACGGGAGTCCACTGTACACTGACAGAATGAAAGCAAGCCAATGGTACAAGAAACACTGATGATGGCAAACATATGACAGCATCATGCAAACAACACACTTTTATCTTCTTCTTCTTTTTTTCAAAGCAAATATAGACAATATTTCACACCTTGTACTACTGATGGCAAGTTTTGAAAAAGGGGTGCAAGTTGTGTGGCAGACTGCAAACACAACAATAAGCTGCTGAGCAGATTTACAACCAAAGTGCCAAGTTGTAGAAAACAATGAGATTTACATTTACATGTACTTACATGCTCACTTTATATAATGTGCTCAAATCTATTACCATGGCGGCAACAAGCAGAATTTTCCTCAAAGAAAAAGTTATTTAACATAAGAACAATAGCATACTACAAATGAATGAATGGATTTTGATATCTGAGCTATGAGAGTCAGACATTAATATGTTGCGACTATGTAAGTATCAGTAAATCACTTGTGGTAACATATCATGAGAATCCGCAGCAAGTTGTCATTGCAAACTGATAGACGCATTGCATATGAAAAATTCCTGGATTACTCAGCATAGAGTGTAGTCAATATTTCTTTTAATTTGTATGAAGGAACTATCCTAGTCTCACACGATGTACACTGTGACCATGATATCATGTACACAGTCAGGCAAAAAATGTGGAATTAGTGAAATCTTGTGTACAAACAGTGAAGAATGCTATGGCAGCATCATTTGTAGATTACTCTACATCACTATCAAATATAACTAATTTGTGGTGCTGACAGCTTGTCTGTGGACATGGGTCATAAAACTACAAGATAAGAGAATATTTGTATATCATTCTGACTTATCTAATATTGACAGCCTTGATTCAAGGCTCAATACTGAATAATTTTCTCAAAGTGAGAACTCTCCTTCTCAGGGAACCATTACGTACAGTATGAGTATTTGTAATTACATTTGAAACTAGCATACAGCTTTCCTAAGTGCATCATGTGTAAGACAGCATCAAACCTCAGACAATCATTTCTTGATTTGAAACATACAAATGTACATTTCCCTAGATAACAGTTACACTTTACACTCCATGTGTCACTGCTCTGCCAATAACACAAGACCAAGACTACACTGTAGACGACACAAACACCAAGTAGCTTTTCGATAGTCCTCCATTTTCTGACAACTGACAAGATGGGTTTAGTGTACAGTCAAACCTTTCCCTAGCGGCCACCCACGGGAAACAACAAAAGTGGCCACTATAGACAGGTGACCATTATAGACAGGTCGGTGGCCATTCTGAATCTCAATACTTGCATTGTTCATAGCATAAAATACCCAATGTTATTCTATTAAAAAAACCAAACAAACAAATAAGTTTGAATGAGCAGCTGTAATATGGGGATTTTTAATATTTTTTTTTGACAATTTACTTCATTTAAAATTTTCTTTTAGCCTACTTCTGTTCTTTTGATAGGACTCTGTAGAATTTATGCAATGAACATAAAAGCTAACATGTTCATGGCTGATTTAATGGTTGAGCTAAATTTTTGTGGCCGCTATACGCAGGTAGATATTCTCCATGGGATACAAAATGAGTGGCCACTGGCCGTGTTGGGCAGTTGCTGCAGTGTAAAGGGCTATAATACAGCAATTTAGTGTGGGAGATTTTTCAGTGGCTGCTATGAGCAGGTGGCCGCTATAGACAGGTGTGACTGTATTTAGAAACTGGTATTAGACGTGTGTACATGTATGAAGGTTGGTTAAATTTAACCTTGGCATGACACAAACACCAGTTTGCACCACAACCCTCGGTGTCACCTAACCCCTTGTGTTACACAGGGTGTAGGTTTACAGCCTGATATACACCCCTTGGCCACTACTGACTCACTAATGACATACGCAGACACCAGTGTACACCACAACCCTCGGTGTCACCTAACCCCTTGTGTTACACAGGGTGTAGGTTTACAGCCTGATTATACACCCCTTGGCCACTACTGACTCACTTATGACATACACAGACACCAGTGTACACACCACAACCCTTGGTGTCACCTAACCCCTTGTGTTTAATACACTGGGTGTAGGTTTACAGCCTGATATACGTGTACACCCCTTGGTCACTACTGACTCACTAATGACATACACAGACACCAGTGTACACCACAACCCTTGGTGTCATCTAACCCCTTGTGTTTAATACACTGGGTGTAGGTTTACAGCCTGATAAACCGGTACTCCCCTTGGCCACGACTCACTCACTACTGCTGTACACAGTGTACGTGTACGTTAACCCGTTGATGATGGACTGATTTTGCTACAAAGCGCATTTCCCATAGACACCTGCCCAAGTATACTTGGGACTCGTCCTCAACAAGTTAAGGGTAATATTATTCTCTTTGCCTTCTGAAAGAGGCAATTCAAGTGCTCTTTTATCATGCTAGAAAAGTGAAAACATGTTGTATTTTCTTTACATTTTCTTTGTATCGGTCAATGCATGTGACAGACAGTGTAGCAAGCTGTAGTAGTCTTCTCATCCAGCAATGGCGGCATTGAGACAGCAAAAATTCATAACTTTTGAAAGAGTAGATTGTCTGATTTTCCTCAACTTACACTGACGTGTTCTACATTTGTACTTTATATTGCTGCATTCTCTCAGTCCTAATGTACAATGTACTGTACAAGCTGTTATTTTCGCGAGGGTTTAATTTTCGCAAATTTCGCAATCACAGTTGGATCGCGAATTTAACAACACGCAACAATGACTCCATGCGCTGTGTAAATAGAGCATTAACGTAAGCGTCGGCGGCGTTTCACGAAAACAACGTCAAGCGAAAATGTTTATGACCTCGTCATTCGCGAAAATATCTGTACGCGAAAATAACAGCGTATACAGTATATAAAGGTGGACTTGTCCTTAAGTAACATGCTGGTGAAAAATGAAAGAGCATTTATGAGAAAATAAAGTCATCTACTCACTACCAGGGCTTCCTTTTACCTTAAATACAACTGGAAATAATACACATATAAATGGCATTTGTGACATACAATGGCAGCATATACAATGTTCAATCTACATTACAGGAGATTGTTTGACAAAAACTCAACAAACTTACCTATAACAGAAAAAAAAAAAAACCCACACAAAAACAGCAACAGCCTATCTGATTGGCAGCTTACATTATGGTTCTGCAAGATTAAAACTTGCTGTGACATTCTGCAGCATCGTACCCTTGTATACTTTTACATGTGTATACATTGTGCAGTATACACCATCATATGTAATTTAAAGGACAAATCTATTAGCATCAAACCACATCACAATATATTCATCTACAAACAGACCATATAATCTAGCAGTTGACCAAGATGATCTATTATATAACTGGACATCCAAACTTATGACTTCAAATGATAATGCAATCTATGTTTAGTTGACTGCCATAGACAGAATAAAATCACGAAATCAAATACAATGAGTGATGCTAGCCTCGCCTAAGAAGTCTCCCTTTCTCTTGCACACAGAAAGTCATCAAATTTTAATTTCTGATGTAAATCAAGAAGAGATATTCTTTATAATAAATGGCTCCAGATCTGTAAAGTTTATCATTATTTACTTTGAACAGTGAGGAGCTACATGTGTATAGCTGCTGAATTGTTAAAAGAAAAAATAGAAAAAGAAAACTGGTGTAGAACATATTGATGTACAATTTGTAAAATGTACAACCAATGAGAGGGCTGAAAGTCTATGACATCAGTGTCTAAACTAATCTAAATACATGATTCTGACAATATCAATGTCTGAAGAAAAAGAATGTCAACTTTAGAATTTGTTTGTCTTTGATTAGATTTAAATGAAACGAAATTAACTTGGATGATTTTAATCTTCTTATAAAAGTCAGCTTGAAGGCAAAATGGAGAGTCCCTTTAAGGACTGCCCAAACTGGACCTTGAGATGAGCATTATAAATTCTTCACAACTGAACAATTTGTCATCTTCTCACATGGTGCCATACCAGTCTTCTTCCTGCGAACAGAGTAAGTTACCATGGTAACAACATAACCTCAACATCACTTATGCTCCAGGAATGTACCTCCTCTGAAAGCAAAACCTACATTGCACCAGTTTCCTTGTTCCCTCTCAACAAGACCATTCTCATTTTCTTGGTGTGAACAGGGTTTACAGAACATTCAATACACAACACACCAGCAATCTTACCTATTCACACTTCAAAACTAATATCATAAGAAATCTAAACATCTGGACTCACTTTTCAGTGTGTGCTACAATGTATTTACAGTGATCATCAGCTGCTATGGTAGAATGAATAATAACTCTGTTTATCAAATTATTTTTACACTTTTTTTTTTTCATAATACCAAGAGAAAATATGATCTTTTGCTATTCCTATTTACAATAAACCTTACTGCATAATACATGTACATGTTTATACAGACTTGTAGGCTAATACAATGCCACAGATTTGTTACAAGTAAAATAAATTCTACTCCAACCCGTACTCACCCTTGCCTTAAGTCTTACAGCTCATCTGTGGGGAGTTTTCATACCTGTTTATGTGGGAAGTAGTGAAGGAGTAAACTCAACTCCATGGTGATGAGACACTGAATCCCATTTGGTTGTTGCCTGACATCAAGGCTAGCATCCGATCACTGGCACCGCGGATTGGGTTGTGGGAATTACCCATCTCTGCATCACACCACCCCCTATATTAGGCATTGGTTCAAACTGAGGACCTTCTGGTTGGTATAACAAACCCTGTGACCACTAGGCTACAAACTCCAGACCTGAACTGTAAACCAACACAGTGCCTAAACACCCCACATTCTTTGCTAATAAAGTAAGGATTAAAGACCTGGTATCGTGGCCTGACTAGGATATATTCTGAAATCCCCGTAGTGAATCGTGTGCAGCTTTATCACTACCTCTATGTAAGTACACATACAGCCGAAGAAACTTGACTGGAGTTGAGCATTACTAATGAGTCTACGATTTGACGCACATATTTGCTGAAGGGCGATTCTATATTAGCAAGCCTGCACTAGCCATGGTTTTTGAATGTGGACATCGAATGATGATCAACTACTGTAAATGTAAAAATTTTTGCAGTACATTCATTTTTGCATATTTCGCACTAGTTCTGGCTAGCATCTAGCACGAATTCTAAAAACTGAGAAGACATCTTCTCTGCACATTTTGAACTGGTTGATAATTGTACAGCGCGAATTAAATAACCCACGAATATGTTTTTGAGCCGCTAATGCGAAAATTTAATTGCGCAAAAATATGGACCCCTACAGTAAATCTAATCTTCTCAACTCATGCTATGGGGTCTTTAACGATATCCTAGTAAGTCCTAGACAGTGGAACCAGCAGCATATATGGGACAGAAAAAGAGAAATTGTAAGTGTCCTTGATTTGACAACTTTGTAACGCTAAGCACTAAGGAATGTGCCATGGCTGACATCACATCACAAATGTTCAAGGTAGTGCACCAAAGTGTCATTTCAGTTTCCTTTGAGCTTTTATGAGTTTGAACAGAAACTATGGCATTGCAAAGGCACACGAAAAAAAAAATATTTCAGATGGGCTAAGTTTGAAGGTGGAAACTAGTCAGTTGACTTCTATGATTTTTAATATCTAATTACCATCATTTCTATTTTTTTTCTACGATTGCAATGTTTCTCTTTTTTACTTTGCACAAAATGTTTACTGGTCTAACTCTTCTACGGACTTAACTTCCTACTGCTTTCTATATTCACTGCAGCTTTCTACTGATAGTGTACAAAAAAATTTGTATGTGACAACCCATTGAGATCATTGCAAAATAGATTAGTAAGCAGCATGAATTTCATAAAGACTGAGGTTTTGAGGCTGTAAATATATTACAGCTCTTTTTTCTTCACTCTAAGAATTAATAACAATCATACGACACATGGCTGTGCTTTCATACAAGCAATTGTTCACACTCGGATTTTATCTCTTGGAAACGTATCACTTTTGATTTCTGCCCACAGGCGGTTATGAACTACACATCCATCAGGCTCCAAGAAACCGGGGGAGGTAACTGATTTAATGCACTCCTGTGTGCACAAACACTCCATCACTAGAGGCAAGAATAAAAACAACCAAATCAATCTGTCGAGAAGCACCTCATCACTTGCAAAATCGCCATGGTAACACCACCTGTAGTGGAAACCTTCTCGTCTCCTAGTGCCGTTGAGAGCGCCAGGTTTATTACCTCTGTTTGCCGCATTCATTTCATGTCCATAGGTTTGTGTGTGAATTGGAGCACATTTGAATCTTCAGCACAAAGGGGGTTAAAAAGCCACTTTATACTAGGCCAGCCTCACACTGGTACACACTCAAAGCCTACTTCATTCAATTAACCTATTACCTTCAGCTGCCTATGACACTCAGCTGCACACTGCCTGGGACAGACCACGGTCTACAGTATGCCCCCCTCCCCCCAAAAAAAACATGACAATCGGATTTTCGTGCTGATAACTACCAATATGATTAAACTGTCTAAGGTCATAAACTATAACATCTAAGCTATATTTTGCAGAAAACCCTATTCAATTTGGTTAAGTGGTCACAGAGGAATGTGGATTGTTGTAAAGCATGTCATGGGTCTGATTCTTCCAAATTTAGCACGTGGATACTCTTGGAACTGCATACTAATGTGTGAACACATTGGACAGAACTTGGAGGGAAGGGATTCCTGACATGCTCTGCAAAACTCCTCATATCTCTTTGACCACTGAAGCATATCGGATGGGGTTTTCTGTAAGATGTCAGTAACAATTTATAGTTCCATACCCTGAAAATGTATATGGACTGATTCACTGTTTTCAAAGTTATCATTGCGGAGGGTTCCGTTGTAATTTTTTTTGGGGGGACATATGGTATAACAAGCTGAGTTGCTGGTTTGGGCGAAAAGAACACGGGTAACTCTGGCAAGGGCAGAGAAGCAATATGAGAGGAAGCAGACAAAATCCCCAAAGAGCCGACATCTCTCATCAGCTTACGTCTCACATGACAGCAGCAGTGTTTGTTCTTAAGTCAAACCTCCAAAAACCAATCACATGGGATAATTCTTTCACCTAAGGAGACTGCACTCAGTTCTGATTTCAATACTGATGTCAACTCATTTCCTAACAGACCGAGAGAATCTGTCACCACTCACAAAAGCTGAAGGTCGTAGGATCTACAAAATACAGAACTTACTGACCTGATCACTGACACTTCCATTCATACGCTTAGTGGAGACAAAATACATGCATTTTTCGGTCAGACAAAACACACAAATAAGAGCCGTAACATAATATTTCTAACCTATCTATATCCAGCATATAACTGTGACACAGTGCCGAGCAGACTGTGTCATATTTTCTTGTACAACGCATGGCTTGTCCTGCACTTAATATATTTTTATACATATATATGGCAATTCTGGTTTACTACTTGATGAATTTTCTACAAATGTTTCACACAATTCAAAACTTTCTTGACTAGTCTCCCGCTACAATGCGAGTGCTGGTAACAGAATTCTATAGTTTTATGAGGAAATTACGGACAAAAATATCTTCAAATGAATAATTGTTATGATTGTGATAGGCACGTTAGGAGCAGGCAGTCGAGTCTGATGAAGCTATTCTCTCCAGGGTGGAGTGTGTTGCTAGGTTACCTCCTCCTCCTCCGTCAAACCTTGTCTCTCCCTTGACGGCACCCATCGCTTCAGCAGCATTTCCTGGACCCGGAAATGTGGGATGCAGGCAGGGGACTCCAGATCTCGCTTGCTAAGGGAGCTGGGCTTGATGACGAAGCAGAACATCAGTTCCTAGGGACACAAAGAGAATAAGATTTACAATCTGTTACATGGCTTTTCCCTCAATAACCGGGGCAGGGTCTATAATAGCCCCCTACATCATTTTTACAGGATAACTTTAAGCCCCCAAAAGATCTTACATTGATATTTCAGTAGCGAGTTGGTGATAGAAGCATAGTCACTTCAGTATTTTGTGTCAAGGCGCCATAAAATTTGTTGAGAATCTCATGTGTGTGTGTGTATGTACATGAGTGCTCATGATCCGCCTTATTTTTGGTTGTCTGCAGCTCTGATGACTGATGAACCAATATACAAATAATTCACACCTTGCAGCTGTAATTAAGAGAAACCATTTGATATGTCTCAATGCAGTCATACATAATAATTTCAATAAGAGCTACAGGTCTTCCATGTCAATATGCAGTTAAAGGGATCGTATAGTTTTGGTTGAGACCTAATTTCAGGTTTCTAACATTTTTTAGTGAGATAATGAGAAACCTCTTATGAAATCTGAAAGAGAATGTAATTCCATGAGGAATTCCACGTTTATTTGATGAAAATAGGTTTTGAAATGGCTGAGATATACAAAACAGAGCGATTCTAATAAAGTGTGGGACCCACCTTTTATTATGATCGCTTTGTTTTACTTTGTTTTTGGATGTTTCAGTTATTCCAAACCCGATTTTCATCAAATAAAATTTGAATTCCTCTTCAAATGGTATGCTCTGTACTATTTTATAGGTGTTTTCTTGGTATCTCGCAAAAAGTTGAAAGCCCAATTCTCATCTCCACCAATACTGTACCATCCCTTTAAGATATATTCTTCTTTTTATTTTCTATAACACATATCAATCACATCACACACAATAACACACAGACACAAAATTATGTCTCTGCAGTTCTGACATGATTTTAGACATGTGGGTCTAAGACATGATATGTATCAGTTTTGTTATGAAAACAGACAATATCTGACCTTAGAGGCATTTTCAATGACGCGGTCCATTCCGATGAGGGACGTCCAGTTCATCTTGGTGATGCCGCCCTGTTCGACATCCTCTTCATTGACCATAGTGACGTAGGCACAGTAGCTTGCATGGTAGAATGGCGGGCCTTTCTTGTAGATGACTGGACATGGATGGCAGTGAGTGGACAGGAAACCATAAAGAAACATTCTTAGAGAGATGAATGTCATCACAGCAAGATGGATTTCTATAATTGATTCTATTTACTTCTTTTCTTCTTTGGTTTCATGACCTTTATAGACGTCATCTTTAAAGGAAACCAAAATCCAAATATAAATGCGCATTGGGTGAAAGAAGCAATCTTGGTAAATAAAATTGGTGAAAGTTTTAAACCTCATGAAATAAACCTAGGCAAAGCACTACAGAAATCCTCTGAACCTATTTTCTTCTATTGCAATGATAAGATCTGGATTGGACAGACAGACCAGACAGACATACAGGAATCTCAAATGAAGTCATCACATTCAAGTCTTTACATACATTTGTAAATCTCAGAATGGCCAAATAAAGTCAGTCATATGTAGCTATGAGAGACTTTCAAAGACAAGTAAAATCCATTTCATGGAGTGTCTTACAAGTGTGTCTTGAAAGCGAAAAGTCTCTCATACGACATCCATGAAATGGACCCCAGGAATCTAAATGCCACTGGCATCCTCTGGGATTGAAGTCGAATGCTCAAAATTACTACTAATTACTTAATTTTTAATAATAGTTGGCAGCTTTGAAAAAAAAGAATAGAGAACAGTAAGAAAAACTGACAGAGACAAGATTTGAATTCTGCTTGTAGCCACTTACTGAAATCAGCTCCAAACTTGAGTCCCGTCTTTGGAACCCAGCCCTTGCTGCGGAAGTAGTGATAGACGATGTAGTTTGGGACAAAGCTGGGTTGGAGTCGGCTAAACATTCTCCACATTTCACTCAGATCCAGTTGTTTCTATGGCAACCAGAAAAAAACAGACATTTCCAATAACAGGTCATTAAACTTTATATGAATCTTGTTGAAGGTGAAACCATAATGTACTGATTATTTACTAATATGACTAAGACTCTTCTTGATATACTCACTGTATACCTCCAAATGTGGCATTGATGCACATGAACAGAAGTCATGTAGAACACACAAACAACAACAAAAGACAATCTTTCTGGCCACAAACAAAGAAGATTGAAGTAACAATGAAATTATCAACAATCCCTCTACAAGGTAATATCTAAATTCTGTGAGTGCTGTCAATGACCCTTTGTATCTACGGGTCTCTCAAATTTTACTGCAATCGTTGCCCTGACAACAGCTTTGGAGGCATTGCTATTGTGTCTGCCTCAGAAAGGTAACCCGTTGAGGACGGACTGATTTTGCTACAACACTCAGTTTCTATAGACACCTGCCCGAGTATACTCGGGACTCGTTCTCAATGGATTAAGCTGCACCTAGACTGCAGTAGACTTCAATGGATATCAGGCATGCACTCAGTATTCCCCCCTCCCCCCCCCCCCCCCCCCTCCTCCTCTCCATGATTGACAGTACCTACAGACTTTCTGTAGTAACTCCATTCTACTTATTTTGAAATATCTCTCTACTAGTGAATAATCAAAAAGACACTTTCGAAATGCAATTTTACCTCGTAAGGTTACTTTTATGAACAGAGTAATATCAGACAGACAAGGGCCGAAAATTGAATCTATACTATCAAAGAAAACTGAGCACTTTCAAAACTTTACTCTTTCAAAAGTAGTAATATTACACATCAAAATATCTGATGATGTCGGCTCCTCACAATCTCTGCAAGGGTTTGCATACACAAGTATAATAATCATGTTTTTAATTCATAATTCAGCTATCAGTACATGCATAACCCCTTTTTCACATTCCTCAAAAAATTAAAGTTATCACTGGACTACAACTGTCTGTCGAGAAGGATACAATTCATTCATTTGGGAGTATTTTTTATAATAAAAAACAAAACAAAACAAATGAAGGACGATATAAAATGTATACTCAGAGACTTCAACCCCAAGCACCTTCTGATCTAGAGATTCTCCCGCCTGAAACCCCTAGCAAACGGGAGATTCTAAGTTGATGTGCGTGAAGCGCGAAATTCCTTGCGGCCGGGGTCCAGTCTAGGGTTCTAGATGCTCTCTCGTGCTATCTAAGGCTTATTTTTCAACATACGATGGCAATAAGTAAGAAATCCTTTCCAACAGGAGACACAGAGCCAGGGCGGGAGAAATCAAATCTCAAACGGGAGAACGAGAGATTGTGCAAAAATGGGCTTTCCGCGGGAGATCTCCTGTCGAAAGCGGGAGAGTTGGAGTCTCTGTATACTGTAGATCAACGGTAGACTTGTGAGGTACATCATTGCAACAAATTTTGTTGCCATCGTCATCAAATTATTCTGTTGTTACAGATGTTTAGTGGATCGCTTTCCCACATAGTGAGGGAGAAAAACCCAACATATATCAGGCATCATAATTTTTTTCTCTGCCACTTTTCTGCCATGCCTCCAAATTGACAGATGAATTGATGAATACGAGACCTCCATCTTACCTTGTTTGCATCCTCTACACTCAAACAACCAAGGCCATAGGAGAGGAAAAAAGCCTGCAGGAGACAAAGAGAGAAGAGAACTCAAATTACAACCAGGAAACAGACATCGCCAGCTATCAACAAAGAGTGCTTTGTGTGGGCTTTGTTCACTCTAATACCAAGACTACTGTAAACGTGGAAATTTTTGCGGTACATTAGTTTTCGCGGATTTCGCGCTACGTTCGGCTAGCGCGAATTAAAAAACGCGCAAATATATCTTCGCAATTTTCTATGCACATTTTTGAGCGGCCTGAATTGTGTGCGCTTCGTCGATGATACTGCTACGTAGCACAGGCATGTTTACGCATATTATAGCAGTATCATCGCACGCACCGCATACACTGCACACACCGAGCCCACGGCCGATTGGTGTGCTACATCCCCGCGACTACAGTACAATCATGTACCAGTACTACAGTACATGTATCGAGTAAAATACATGTACTACGTAGTTGAGCGCTTGTACTCGCACTCGCGCCGCTTGCTACGTCGCTTATCGTACGCTGGCATCGCTGGATGAAAACAGCGACTGTGTATTAACCCGCTGCGGAGCACGAATTTAAGAACCCGCGAATATGTTGTCGAGCCGCTCAGCGCAAAAAATTAATCGCGCAAAAATATTGACGTTTACAGTAGTAGTCAAGAATGAAACATGTTGAAAGAAGTGTTATATGATCACTGATGGGGAGAGTTTGCTTCTTAGTTTTTTCTCAGATTACTCATTGATAGACAGATTTGTGTTTGGTTTCAATAAAAGACTGATTCAAAGCTCAAGTTATGCCTTGAGGGTACTAAACTCCTCACAGTGACAAGCACAATGCTACTACAGGAAGACATACAACTCTCTACTACATTTAGTTCAGGAAAGAATCAACCTCCTGATTCATACACTTTACTCAACTTTACACACAGCATTGACATCGTTTTGATATTCCAGCAATGTATATCGGGATGTCCTTGATTTGTTATTTTTGTGTGTGTTGAATTAACTGTTGTATTGTGTTATTCTGTGGCAGTGCCCCCTTGAATAACAGTGTATAAACCACTGATGGGGCTACACTGGGTAAAAAAAATGCTGAATCAATAAAGGGAAATAAATACACTCGGATGGATACTGATCCACTCAATGAAATGAAGATGAAAACTGCGCCACAATTCTGCCATGATTGAAATAAATCTGACAACCTCTTCACTTTCTATCAAATAGCTAGAGAAAATTTCCAGGTCTGTCTTCCATTAAATCAATTCCCGCAGCAAGATATCCCTCTTTAATTTTTGTCCGTAGACACACACACACACACACACACAAAAGGAAATACATGTATGTACTAAATTTTTCTTCCAGTGAGTATCACCTATAAAATAACAAGCATTATATGAGACACATCAAAGAGAAGAATAACTACATTATTATATTTGTTTTTTCCTTTTCTCTCTCAAGCTGGAAATAAGTGTATTGTTGATTTTTTCTTATTTTCTTTTTTTTTTGTATTCCATTGCACTGGTTCATAATACTCTATATGGGGATTATCATACTGTGAACCATTTACATTTTGTTCAAAATACACATGTGACATTAATTTGTATGAATTTCATTAAAAAATGCAGAAATAAAGTCAAACTGAAACTGAAACTGGTGCAAGCACTTGCTTGCTCTGACTAAAGACTTCTGTGCAAAGAAACAACAGATGAAAATTACAGGACAGAAAGAAGACTTCTAGCCCAGCCCTAGAAATGTGTCTATAATGGGATAGACATTTGTCTTCATCAGTC
Organism: Diadema antillarum; assembly: GCF_040938485.1. Taxonomy (NCBI): domain Eukaryota; kingdom Metazoa; phylum Echinodermata; class Echinoidea; order Diadematoida; family Diadematidae; genus Diadema; species Diadema antillarum. The sequence goes on from NW_027271112.1 coordinate 791,640, forward strand.
TTTTTCCTGTGTTGTGTTATTTTATCCAAGAGTATGGATGTATCACATAATGTCATTCATACATCTAGATGTATCACATGTTAGCCATTTGAAATATCTCAGACGTAAAATGTTTAATACAATGTGCAAGTGAAGTACACTAAAACCAGCACGGCTGCAACAGAGAAAAACATGCTGAATTATTGGCTCAGCTTCAGAGCACTGAGAATGGGTTTGTGTCCAGCTACAGTTTGAAGATCTATCATGGGATACAAAATTTGTCATCACTATGCACACAGTCTTAAACATGGCTTCTTATTTCTTCTTTTATTCAAGGAGGGGAGGGGAGGGGGATTTTTCAGTGGACACATACGGAAAGTGGCTGCTATTAAAGGCAGTTTGACAATAAAGTACACTGCTCCTTCAATAAGCTTTACTGTGCTTACCTCTTCATAACTCAGCTGCAGGTATTCATAGATGGGATAGGGATCCTTGTGTCTCACAGGTACCTTAGTATCCCTTGTCTATTAACATACAGATTGATTCAAAGCATTACATAATGGCATCTTCTACAGTGCACTCCTGTTATAATGAACATGGTTATAACAAAATTCCGGTTACAACGAAGTAAAAATTCAGGCAACAATTGAACCACTCTATGTATTTCTATTGTTTTATTTGTTTGGTTATAACGAAATTTCAATATAATAATATGTCTATATAACGAAAGAAAACTGCCGGTCCCGAGGACTTCGTTATAACAGGAGTCGACTACACTGTCATGGATTCAGTTTCATGTCAGCAGTGCAAAGCCCACAAACATATAACACAACATCAAAAAAATGCTTTATTACATCATCTCTATCACAACATCAAAAAATGCTTTATTACATCATCTCTATCACCACAACATGCTGCCAAAAATTGTCCCACATCACTTTCAGGCTTGTGGGGGATATTTGTTTTTCTTTTTTTTTTAATTTGTGAAAATCCTCCTACCCCCCAAAAAAATAATGATTATTATTATCGTAACGATAAATTCTACAGTGTTCTGCAGAGATTGCTGAATAATATGCATTTCTACAAAAGCTACAAAATACTTATCTCAAATTATAGCCACTAGTTCTTTTAAATATTCATGGCATGATTAAGAACAATGCTGAAAGTACAAATGAGTCAGATGATGTAATGACAACAATATAAAGTATTACTACTCCAAACAATAATAATATCAATAATGAAAAGCATCACCATGATGATAAAACCAAGTCTTTGAACATGCTTAATATTGGAAAAATACATCCAAATTTAACACTCTGAAAAACAAAATGCTTCTCTATTGTAAAATTCTTGAATAAGAGTTTCAATGAGTGAATTCAGCTCATTTATTCAATGCAGTGAGATGCATTATCTCATCCAGACTTTTCCATCCAATTTCCCCACCTACAGATGCCAAGATTTTAAAGATTCATTGTGGGTGGGGAAAAAGAAAATAAGGAATAAACTTTGAACCCATCTTCATTAAAGATAAGAGCCTGGACAGATTAACATGGGAAAATAAGAAAGCTGATCCATCATTACCTTCTTACGAATCGTCCGCCCTTTCAGACTCAAGAGGTTATTGCTCTCTGTTTGACTGGTTGTTGCATCATCAAACTCAACCGGTGTTGGCACGGCAACGTAACCAGCGCCCATGTTGACATGGTTACCGCCACCATCACCATTGTGGAAGAGCTCTAATTCTGTGAAAAGGTAGAGAGGGATCTTATCATTGCTTGAATATATCTTCATCAGATTGATGGAACACCAAGGTGAAAAAAAGGATAAATCAATGCAAAATCTGACAATGACAGTAAAATCTGCATGACACACGAACATTGTACCGTATGTCCAAAAAAAAAAAAAATACAGCTGTTTCAGGATCTTCCGCAACTATTACGTTGAAAATTAGTGAATCAATCAAAATACAATTTCAGGGTATGAAACTGTAACTTATTACCCACATCTTAACAGAAAACCCCATCTGATTTGCTACAGTGGTCAAAGAGAAATGAGGATCTTTATAGAGCATGTAATCCCTTCCCTCCAAGTTATATCCATTGCATTCACACAATGATATGCAGTTCCACGAGCATCCAAGTGCTTTTAAAACTTGGAAGAAACAGACCCATGGCATTCTTTACAGTGCAATACACATTTCTCTGAGATCACTCAACCAATTTGAATAGGGTTTTCTGCAAAATACAGGTAAGATGTCATACATGTACTTCTACACCCCGAAACAGCATTCAGACAGTTTAACCATCTAGTTTCTAAAGTTATCAATGTAGAAATCTGATTGTAATTTTCTGGGGGACATACTGTACAAACGTACACTGAAAGAACCACAGCATTCAGTCTTCTACAGGGACAATATTATACATCTAATATCAAATTAAGATGTACTCTTGATTATAAATGATTTATAATTTATAATGAATTTTGAACAAATGATTTCGATGCCCATCACACATGCAGTGTCACACGCGTAGTGTTAATTGAGATGTTCTTTGAAATAAATCCATCATGTACGATATATTGCTAACATTCCTTTCTTCCTGTAATACATTGTATCTTATACAGTCAAACCTGTCTATAGCGGCCACCCAAGGGAGACGAAAAAAGTGACCGTTATAGACAGGTGGCCGTTACAGACAGGTTATCCAACTTTGTGTGCATTGCTTACATGCACAACTGTGTGTGTACGTATGCACACACCGTGTGTTTCATGCATTTAACCATGCCGGTGTATATGACATTGTTGCACATTTTAGACCTACGATGTAGTATGTGTATTGTCGTGACGAAAGCTTGCACTAGTGCATTATTATGACTGAATGAGGGATGAATGCAGCGATGGCGATCACTGAACGTTGCCCGCATGGCTACAAAGCAGAAAAGCATGCTGAATTATCGGCTCGGCTACAGCTCCATTGAGTTTTTGGCCGCTATACACCTGGGTTAAAATCTACCGCTTGAAACAAAATTTGTGGCCGCTGGTCGCGTTAGAGAGGTGGCCGCTATACACAGGGTCTTTAACAGGGCTTTTCTCTCGGGGGATTTTTCAGTGGCCGCTATAGACAGGTGGTCGCTATAGACAGGTGGCCACTAAGACAGGTTTGACTGTATATGAATGTAGTTGTAAGTTTTCACTTCTAATAAAGAAATCAAAACATCAAGTTTGCAGGGTGACACTGTACTCAAAATACATCTCAGTGTTAAACTCTATCAATGTTCAATGGTGTACATTTACATGTATGCACACAGGTAACTTTTGTACACTGGTTGATGTATCATGCTTGCTACTGGTTAGGACATTATTTTGTACAATATAATGTAAACTGCATGTGATCAAGTGAAATCCAAACAATGGGTGCTTTCTCTTTCTGTTTAATACAGGTACAGCTGCAGAAATAATGTGAAAAACAGAACTGAACTTTACATTATAATTAAGATAAAGTGACCCGAGTTCAACAAAAAAAAAGAAGAAAAAAAGAGGCCTGTCAGTACATTAATAGAGGGTAGACTGTAAAGATTGCTTTTATTTCTGTGTTTCCATGTACAATGTAAACGCATGTTTTGTTTGTACGATGCCATATTACCCAGAGGCTGCTATCCCCGTCATGAAAGCAAATTGCTTATTGATAGTCTTTATAAAATGGGTTCAAGAATGTAGCCAATTGGAAGCGCTGAAATGAGTCACGTGTGCATGCATCAATTTCTCACTAACATGCACGGCCTGAAGTCACAATGTTTACACTAGCAGTGCGCACTCACTCAGTTGTTACAAGTGCGTCGCGCTCAACTATACGCGCTGTCAATCCTGTAAACAACTTCTAGTTCGGGCTGCCGGCCGGCCTTTCTTGTGCATAACATGTGGCGTACAGTACGTATACTCTTATACGTACAGTTGTATATGTGCGGGATTTCCGAGTGCGACGTGCGTAAATGTTTGGGACGAACATCTTCGGACATCTTGACTTTTTGACTTGAACGAGTGCTACATGTACTTGACTGGTACTAACGCACTCTATCCTGTGCATCATTTGTATACTATGTCTGTATATTTTTTGTGTGCTTTTCAATATATATAAATACTGTATACCTTAGGACACACACACACAAATGTATATTTGCATACATATTTGGTATATATTCTAAGTACATATTATTTACATTTCAAACAAACTCCCCACTTTCATCAAGTCTGAAAGTTCAGAACACACTTTGAAGAAAATATTGAAAACTGATATTTTTCCATACTTGTAAGGATTTGATATACTTTGTACATTTTGTGCATCTTTTGTAAGTGCTATAATACAGTTGAACTATACAGAGCACAAAATTATCTAATAAAATGCCTTGTGATAACAATAATACTATAATATTTTGATGTGGACATTGTTGATTTGTCAGTATTTCATTTGTTTTTTTAGTGGAGAAATAAGACAGACTGAAGTGAATTGAACAATGCACACCCAACGAGCTACACATAGCTAAACAGAGCTCTGTTTGAGGTTTCTAGTATACTAATGATGCACAGGATAGAGTGTGTTAGTGAAGGTGCGGTGCGCTCGAGAGTATTGACAATGGTGCGACATGCACGAGGCGCAGCCGAGTGCATGTTTGCAACCGTTGTCAATACTCGAGAGTGAGCCGCACCTTCACTAACGCCACGAAATAATCCTGTGCATCATTTGTTTTATAAAATGGGTCGAAAACTAACAGCATTATTCACGTAACTTTGTGGGTCAATACCAGTCAGCTACATGTAGCACTCGCTCAAAAGTCAAGATGTCCGAAAATGTTCGTCCCAAACATTTACGCACGTCGCACTCGGAAATCCCGCACATAAGTACTGTACGTACGTATAAGAGTATACGTACGCCACGTACTGTTATGCACAAGAAAGGCCGCCGGCTGTTGTGGCAGCCCGCGGCCCAAACTAGAAGTTGTTTACAGGATTGACAGCGCGTATAGTAGCGCGTGACGCACTTGTAACAACTGATTGAGTGCGCACTGCTAGTGTAAAACATTGTGACGTACGTCAGGCCAGGGAGGTGGAAGAGAGACTCTTCTTAGTGCATACCTGAAGAAAATAATGCACGCACACGTGACTCATTTCAGCGCTTCCAATTGGCTACATTCTTGAACCCATTTTATAACAAGTTATAACATACTTTGATACGAAACTAAAATTTATATCAGATAAAAGCTTCCAAACACAAAAATCACACATAGACAATTTACAGTCTACAATGCAGATGTCTGTGGACGATTCTTGTCAAAAATATTCATTTACTGTCATTCAAGTAAAATCTTTCTAGTGAACTAATTGTTTTTAGTTTCTGATGAAGCACACCACACACAATATACAAAGGTGTTTATACTCAATCCTTCACTATAAGATCTTATGCAGCATTTAAAACCTATGGTAAAGCTTGTCACAGGTTTGAAACTTACTTTTAATATTGTACATGTGTGTACCATGTATGGCAGCTCAACAACCTATGGTAATATCCCTGAAAGTCAACTTTATTGTACTAGACCAATCAAATATAAGTCAGTGGATGAGATTTTCTCTAGATATTTACAATGGGTTATTGTCCGCCAGAATCAACTTGTGATAATACAACGTACTCGGCTGGCAAATCCACTCTGGGTCCTAATCAACTGAGAACCATGAGGCTTAGATTAATGGACAGCCATGGGATTGAAGAGGAGGCATGACAGAGTAGACAACTTCCACTTCTCAAAGAGACAGCTGCCTAACAAACAAGAAACATGTGATGGTACTCATGGCCCAGACTGTGTTCAATTTCCTGCCTTCGAGTAGCAGCCAATTCAGCAGTCCAGGGTATCTACAGGACTGCCAAGACACACATGCTGTCTGGGTGTATCATACATTAATGTGCTTGGTTTGCCATTCTGTATTCATTGACATTCTTTTTTTGAACCAATATTTTTAGAAGTCATGAGATTATCTCATCAGAATACTGAAAAAGAGATAATATTCTCCTCTTTTAAAAACAACATTGTCTATCACTGGCCCTTGACTGAGAATTGTAAGGCTTCACTTTGGTTTCGTTAATAAACATTATGGCCAAAGTGCTCATTCTTTCATAATAATGTACAATGTAGGTTGTTTGCTTGTTCTTTGTTGAGTTTGTGTGTATTCATGAGACAAGGGTAGTGCTTGTTTACGTCAAGCTTTTTTTTTTTTGGGGGGGGGGGGGCGGCGTTGAGGTGACAAATGGCAGTAAACTAGTGGTATAACTGCAGTGAGTAAACATGAAGGGTTCAGAGTATTCAAAACATGATGACACTGTCTCCATTTAAGACACCAAGAATGGGTCTCTACAAAGATCTGAGCAGAAATCAAGTAGTGAATGTTAGTTGTAATTGAGCCTGGGGCCTCCTGTGATGATAAACAAAAATTGAAAAAGAAATAACAACAACTACAATTAAAATGATAACAACAATAACAATAGGGATTAATGATATATGGAAACAATCTGACACCTTTCAGAGTCAAACTCCTAAATCTATATTTCATCATGTTACAAAACCCCAATGAATTCCAATTCTAGCATATTTTAAGTTCGGTCTTTGGTTTTCTCCATTTTAGTGCAGACACTTGGCAGAGAAGCCCTGGCTATTACACTGTATGAGTCCACTTTCCTTCAAGAGGCTTTTTTAAAGCACAAATCATCTGATCATCAAAATGCGGTCAGCAAATTGTTGAATCCCAAGGCAATCAAAATGCTGCAAAACAACTGTCCACACATCACTCCCACAGTCACTGAAATGATACAATTCTCTAGGAAGCAGAGCCACTCAGCCTGATACAAACAGGTGGATTTTGCCAATCATTCAACAGCAGTTAGAACAGATTATTTACATTGTACAGTAATTGGTTGGGGCCTACTACAGTGTGAAATACCAAAAGATGTCTGGCCTGACTCCACAATTTGCATGTTTCCATCAGTAGAGTGAGGAAGTAAATGCTGAGGTACAGTGGTCAGGGCACTGGATTCCAACAAAGAGGTTTTGGGTTCAAATCCAGCCAAGTGCAAATATCATAAATGTAATCAAAGGGAACCTGACCAGATATAGATGATGATTGAGAAAAGAAAATGGGATTCCAACTCAAGACCCCCCCAATTTGCTAGACTGGAACTCTTACAGTGTTTGTCCTGGAAACTCCTTATTGTCATTGCTTGTGGGATCAGGAAGCTTCAATAAACTATAAACTTTCAGACAGATACCCAAAAGACAGGTATCAACTTGGGGACAAATGTGAAAGATTACCGAAGTGATGCAGCTTTTTGAAAACTGTAAAACATAATATATTTGCGGCATGAGATTTTCGCGAATTGGAGCCGACGGCCTTCTTCGTGGCATGAAATTTTCACGAATGGCCACTGGCATTCAATGCGTATATAGTGTAGATAAGAAATTTCGCGTGCATTTTAATTTTGCGAATCTTGGCGCTCACGAAATTCGCGAAATTAAAATGCACGCAAACATTCCTCGTTTTACAGTACATAATGAATGCAAACAAAGGGAATATGACCAAAGATATGATATAAATGAAAAGCTGTTTTCAGAAAAAAATATTGGATGACATACAATATAAAATATTTCTCTTTTAAAGAAGTACTATGTAAGCACATAAATTATTGTGCCTAGATACGTTGTACACTGACTTTTAATGGCAGGCTACTCAGGGAACCTGTGCTTTATACATTTGTAGATCTACAGACCTACAAATTTGTCATGTACAGTGTATGACTTGAAGAGTTGGTCTGGTTATATTAAAATTCTCTCGAGGGGCTTCCATTCTCAAGCCAGGATGTGAGCAGATTGCCATAATTAAACCTTTGCAGCCCTTATGAACGTTGTCTTTAACACAGATCATCTGTAATCCCAAGACTGTCCATGTCTGAATTCACATGAAGAATAACACCTTACTCTTTTAGGTGACTAATAGCAAAGAAAGGCAGAGCCCTGATACAGAGCCTCTCATGCAATAAACAGACTCTTTAAAGGACTTGAAGAACTTTGGCCCAAGCCCCATAGAATGACATGATCGGACTGGTCACCTGGTAATTCCTCTAATCCTTCAACCACCACCTGTTTTAAAGGTCCTGTTTACCTTTGGGAGCAGTGATTAAAAAAAATTTCAAGATATCACTTTTGATGCATATATGTAGGTCAGTTGTATCACAAAACATCCTACCATATAAAATTTTTGCAATAGAGCCTAAAATATAAGGAGATATCACTATTTTTCTCATTAAAGCATAACTGTCGACAGTTTAGTCTGGAAACATTTTTATTAAAACTATTGTTCACATTTTCTATATTTAACAATACTTAACATCAATTATACTTGTTCAAATTTTTACATCATGGTTGTTTCTATCCCTAAATAACATTTCAGACCTATTTTGAAGCACTAATGCTGGGTTTTTTTATTTATCTGCAAATGGTAAATTACAGTATGCCTTAAGCTCTTGGTATGCCACCACTCTATCATAAACACTAACTTGCCAGGCCTAAGGCGTTGTCTTTAATTGACGTCTTGCTCACTAGTTGAAAAGGTTAAAAAAATTACATTTATACTGTGGTACATAAATATGAATATGAATACGAATATGATGTCTGCTGTTTTATTTTTCAAAATTGATAAGATCGTTAATGTTCTGGACCACACCCCCCCCCCCCCCACCCCCACCCTCACACCAACTCCAGAGGACCTTACAAGAAGATGACATTCCTTTCGTTATAGAGACACGGTGGTTCTCTCAAATAATCATCGTAATAAAAGTAAGCGAAGTGCATATCACCCCCCCCCCAAAAAAAAAAAAAATATGAGTAAATAAATTGATGTACATCTATCTATGCACGAAGGCAAAGAAAATAGAGAAACAGCCAAAAATAGACATCAGAGACAGAGAAATGGATACGAGGCAAGATGAAAAGTGACAAAGCTTCTGACAAATAGTGCAAAGCCCAATCCATTGTCAAGTTGTAGACATACTTGTGGTAAGTTTTCAAGACTCAAAATTACATGTGTCTGCTGTAACAGAATGCTTGAGATGCCTTGGTACATTTAGTGTGTTCCCTATCTCTGTGCCTGCCAAATGGAAAGACACAGCATTGTGCTTTGATTATTCATGATCGCTAAATTTATGCAATATTAAAATATCATGATGGATCAGATAAATTCTGAGTGTGTATGAGTTTGGCAACCACAGTGTAAGTGTTTTGCTTGTGATCACTCTTAGTAATATTCCTGAGTATACAAAGTTCGACAGTCTAGCTTTTTGTTGATACATACTAACATCCTTGCTACATAATGTATGGGAAACAAGGTCTCATTTGATTAATACAAAATCACACTAGAAAGTTATACAAAACCTGAAACTTTATGTGTGCACGAAACTTTCCCAAGGGGCTAAGATTTGCAAAAGTAAAATGTATGCAAAAAGTTCTGTCTTCACAATGCACTGAATACCAGTACAATGTTGTACGCCAACATGGTTGGCAATTTGAAAAAGTTTCAGTGTCAAAAAGAAAAAGAAAAAAGAAAAAAGGCCATCGGCTCCAATACATGAAAGTTTCATGCCACAAATGCTTCTGGTTTTACAGTAAATGGAAAAGAACGATGAAAGTAGTTTAGTATACTAACCTTCGTCTGGACCGGGTTTCCTGGCAGAAAACTGTCCATCTGCAGGAATCATGTGTGATGTACCTTCAGTTCCAACATCAGCACACTCTCTCCCAGAGTCTCCCTCTGTTCCTTCCATAGTCATTTCGTCTTCTCTCTTTCCTGGCACTGTATCACATGTTGCGCTCACAAATGCCGATGAGCTGATATTGTCAGCATCGACGTTTTGTGATTTCATTCTCCTGTTCTCTCTAATGCCACTGTTCTGTTTGTCCCCAGCCACACTTCCCTCCACCTCCTTCTCCTCCTCCTCCTCATCTTCTTCCTCCATGGGATGAGGTGAATGGTTTCCAAGGTCCCCAGATTGAGTAGGATCTATATCATCCTGGACTTTTTCACTATCAGCTGACCTGTCGTACGATGAGCAGCTCAGCTGCTTGGATGGATCCTGAAGGCTTCCTTCAGACTCTGAGCCATCTTTTGATTGGTCCTGTCCTCTGGGTAAACCTGCATCCTTCTCACTCATGTCCCAATCTCTAGGATCACTGATCCATTCATCTGTCCAGAAATTGCGGGCCTGAAGGTCAGACTCCGGGACTTGAGATGTGCTCTGTTGCGGACACTGCTCGGTGCCTTCCAAATGGCCCATCGGTGCCTGAGAGGTAGACCACGCACTGCTCTGCTCACTAGGAGATACCACTTCCCACTGCATGTCCTCCTTACTGCTCTCCACGGGAACAGGAGTGATGCTGCTCTCTCCTCCGACCAGACCATCACTATCCTTCTCTGCCAAACTTTTGCCAGATGGTGATTCTGACCCCCACTGGGCACGACCCTCGCAAACATCAGTCTGGATACCAGAGTCCATTCCTGTCAGCTGAGTGTCTGTGGGTCTCTGGATGACACTATCCTGGATAGAGACAGGTGTGCTGTCCCTTCTCCTCACATCTTTGTTTTCCTTGGAATCTGGATGAGCTCCAACATCCAACCAGTCTTCCTGATTAGTTTCCCATCTATCCATGCCCTGTCTCACTGAAGGGTCCTTCCCTCCGCCTTGGAGTAATACACTCATCCATGACATTTCTCTTGGCATATCAGTGAGGCTGATTGATGTACCCTTGGCATCAGCATCCATAGGTCTTCTTGATGAGTCAACAACGCTTTGTGGAGCAGATTTCTCTGCAGGGAACGGTTTGGACTGGAAGACAAATTCACCAACTTCATTTCCATCTTGCAATTTTGAAGATCCAGCAGCATTAACATCAGACTCACCCCACTTCAGTGCTTGTCCTGTCCAATCTGGCACGTCACCTCCTGAACTCCTCACCGAGTGTCCTCTGGAGGTGTCTCCATGGCAACTAAAACTTTCTACACCACGTGACACATTACTCGAGCCATCCCCTCGGAAGCTTTCCTGGTCAGGTCTGATTAAAGGGTGACCCTCAAGTTGGGACAGCGAGCTATTATCAGCCTGACCACTCTCAGCTTCCTTGTGGTCAAGCTCATTGAGTGCCCACCACCTATTTCTGTTCTCTACTCTCTCCAATTTCCTCTCCGTCAAGATACCAGCTCGGTAGTTGCGCTCTGACACCGTGGCTCGTTTGACTCGCTTTGGCGGTATGGAAGGCACCTTGTAAATGCGTGTGGGTGAACTCTGACCGGAGGGCATTTCTCTGTCGCTGAGGTGTTCAGATTCTCTTCTCTGCTGCAATGAAACCTGTTTGGCCCATGATAGGTGCCTCTCATACCTACACAGATGTAGAAAAAGAGATGAATGGGAAGAAGGAAGTTAGACTACATCAAGCGATGATGTGGTTGCAACTGAACAGGATATATACTAGGTACCTGTTTCTGAATTGGGTATTTCAAAGCATGAAGTAGTATACCAAAATTGCTCTCACAAAATTCATTGCTATTAATAATTTATTATTTGTTCATTCTATCTTTTAATTTGTCTAACTGTTACTTAGTCCTTTGCTATACTTTTGTAAATGATGGGTTCAAATGGGGAGCTCTAATACATACAGCATATGAACAAATGAATCTACAGAAAGTTGGTTTGTGTTGGATCAAAGCAGATCTTCCTTTTCTTTCTTCTCAATGCAATAATTCAACTTTATGACTCATTGTGGTAAAATGATCATCATAATAAACCTTGGTAAATATCATTCATGTTTAAAGAATGTTCTCCACATCAGCATATGATTCCATGAAACTTAACGCTATCGCTGATTGCATACATCATTTACGATACCTGCAGTTTACCGGTAAAAACAAAAATGGGCAGATGGTCATTGAAAGAAACAGACAACCGATCTCTGTTTACAAGTTGTATTATGATATACATCAGTTTGGCTCTGTGATTTGTTGGGTTGTTTTTGACAATACATGATGACTGTATGTTGTACCTGTGACAAAGAATAGGTCTATTACAGTAGTTTGAAAAAAAAATGACTACTAAATAACAAATGATAAGAACTGCAACATGAAAATAACTGTGTCCTGAAAACAAGTGAACACTAAAATGCAATAACCTGCTAACTTTAGGTAAAGTTTTTATAAAACCTTTACCACTTTCTCTGATTGAATTTAGTCTTCTATCAACTACTTGAATATAGCATGGCATTGCATTTATTGTAATAGTATGAAGGTCTCATCCTTTCTATTCATCAATGAATGCTCGAAGGTTGCATCTATTTTTGCACACGTGTGTCAAACAATTTTGCTGGTTGAAGTATAATGTCTCCCAAAATCTATGAAATCTTACAGTAATACACCTCAGTTTTAAGAAGAAAATGACATATTAACCCCATGTTACTCAACAATACACTCCCCTTTCGTAATAACAATTGGAATTTTTGGGGGTATCATAATAAATTTGCTAGAAATCTATAGTATTGTGTCCCCCTCCATCATAAAAGTTTCCAGTTTTATCATTCTGGGGAAGGGTCTGAATTACCTACCTCTACTATAAGCCAGCTTATAAAAGGAATCTTATTTTGAGGGTCAGAAATTTGATGACAGTTAAACACATGACAAAGGCAACACTCTTTTTACTCAGCACACAATGGAGTGTACTGTGTGGAGACATATATGCAGAAAATTAAGCTACAGTCTGGGAATGAGGCTAAGGATGCGGTGGCGTGGCCCCAAGTCAGTGCCTCTTACAATCTGGCAGTCCAGACAGACTGATGATAATTTGACCTACAACACATGCCAGAAATACACAATGCTGTAACATTGTCAAAGATACAGAAGCCTTTGTGTGCATTATTTTAATCAAAAGTGGAAAAAAAAAGGGGGGGGGACCTTGCTTATCTAGAGCATAAAATAGCAACTACATTGTAGCAAAGTAGTACACATACAAATGTAGCACTTACACTCACCCTACACACATCACATTGCACATACAACATTTTTACTTCAAAGAAACAAGAACATTCTAGGACTGATAACACAAATTCATGGTATTATTCATGTTGGTTGCTGACCTATGGCTGACTTTAGTGGGAATTTTACATACATATACTTGTACATTCTGTACTAAGTTTTGCTGCCTCACACCACTACCATACAAACTTAGATGAGAATGTACATTTATATCAACTGATGAGTGAATCAAGCAGTTTCATTGGTCAAAGTAACTATTAAAATTCATTCATTAAAAGGAATTGTTCAGTGGAAGCGGTGAAACAGTTTAGGCTTTTCACAATTTATGAATAACAATCCTAATCACAAATCTAAAAAGGTCTCTATGCTAGGTATCAGCTTTCTAAACTGTCAGGGTTAATTTCAGGGTGGCAATGTGGCTAAGTCAATCGCACAGCACTAGACACTGGCACTGGTCTGATGGTCCAGGACCAGTAAAAATCACTGTCGGACCAGTAACTTTTTCAGGAGCAAACCAGTAAAAGATAGAAAAACTGGATACCTACTGGTCTCACATACAGGTTGGACCAGTAGAAAAAAATTGGGTTAGTGTGCAGCCTTGAGTAGCACATGTACAGTGTATCTGCCTGGTAATCAACACACTCAGGCTCGATTTCCACTTCATCTTGCTGAGCAATGTCCTGTTTAAATCATGCCATCCCTGCTACATGTAGTTAGAGGCAAAAACATTCTGTACTTCGAATAGAACATTAACCCGTTCAGGACATGTCCCGAGTATACTCAGGCAGGTGTCTTTGGGAAATTTATGCCCATTGTGGCATAATCAGTCCATCCTCAATGGGTTAAATGGTCTGTCTCTTGTGTGAGAGAATCATGACTTGTGCACACAATAAATCCCACTTCATTCATTCATCACATAGAGCAGGGTGCATGCTAACCTGGTGAAATGATCCTCTCGCACGTCTACACTTGAAAACAAGCAAATGATGCTGACTAGGGCGGTGAGTTGGCTCAGTCGGTAGCGCGTCTGCCTCACGATCACGCGGCCCGGGTTCGAACCCGAGTCTGGACTGAGCAATGTTGTGTGTAAACATACCGTCCCCTCTAGCAAGAGGCAAAACACTCTGTCCCTCGGATAGGACATAAAATGGAGGTCCCGTGTATGAGAGAGTCACAGCTCATGCACGTAAAAGATCCCGCTTCATTCATTCATCGCAAAGAGCAGGGTGTCTAACCCGGTGAAGTGGTCCCACCCCACATCCAACTGGACCCCATGGAAGACCAGCTTTTATAATAGTGTAGCTGAATATGGGCTATCCAGCCATCTTCACAGATGGAAAATGAACCACAACCCCTCATGGTTCACCCAAGGTAATTACATGTAGTAGGTCTACAAGTCACCAAAGGGTAGTAACAAGGACCATTGTGCAACACGAAGAAGAAGAGGTGCTTAAAAACACAGGAGGGCCTTTGAAAAAAAAGACTAAACCTGGATTAGCATCCATTGTGTGAAATCAACACTTGACCTTCGAAATGAAAAGAGCCTGATTACATCTACTGTCTCTCCGTGGCTGATTGACTGTACACAAAAAGCATACAATCCCAACAAGACACACTATGACTTACTTGTGTTGCCGAACTTGCTGGAAACGCTGTTGCTGAAATCTTCTTTCCTTTGGTGGAACTGAGGCATCAACACAAAATAACAGTCAAGTGGTTTATGGTAATATTAACAAAAAAGTCATTTCACAGAACCCCTGGTTACACCATGGCATGGAATGGCTTGCCCCGCTCAGATATACAGTGCACTCCCGTTATAACAAACACGGTTATAACAAAATGCCAGTTACAACGAAGTCGAAATTCAGGCCGCAACATTATAATAATAATATTATTTTTATATCAACTCTATGTATTTTTATTGCTTATTTGTTCGCTTAACTAAACTTCGATAGTACAACGAAAGAAAACTGCCGGTCCCGAGGACTTCGTTATAACGGGAGTCCACTGTATTCAAGAACCCCCATAATGAATTATGTACAATTTTATCACTGATCTCTCAGAGAACACACACAGCCAAAGAATCTCAAGTGGAATTGACTGCTCCCGATAAGCGTACGGTATTCATGTTTTTTTCATACATAGTACATTGTACCACAATGGGCAGGAAATAAAGATCAATTCAGTCAGGCTACCCATATTTTTTCCACCCTACAAGTTCTTTGACTGGGTAGGATTGAAAGGAAAAATTACTTTAAAAAAAAAAAATCCTCCAAAAAATAATGGTATGATACTTGCTTCATTTTGTTTATGATGAGATTATAACTAACAATGATTCCTTTGTGAAGTTATGATTGAAAACTTGTCCAATATAGTAAACATAAAAGCTCTTTTCTGGCTGGACCATGTTCATTGGAACCAACATCAAGATATTGTAAGTACTCGGCCACAGTAAACAGAGAGCATTTCACTTTATTTCTTGCACATCAAAGACAAGCCATTCCGGTACAGAATGAAACTTGGAAAGGAAGTTTTTAGTCAACATTGGAATGGGTTGAAACAGACAGTGACATTTCTCTATATCGTGTTAAAACACAACTTCACTACAACTCGTCTACTTAAATTTTAGTGGGATAGACTTGGCATCAAACTTTAGCTTGAATATGAATGTACTATCGAAGATGGCTAAGGCTGGTATCTATTTGGGCAACTGACTACATTATTGGTGTCTTGTCTTTCTACAGACAGTGAGTACAATTATTGACAATCACGGTGAAGAGTGTAATCTTCACATACTCTAGTGTCGAATACCTCTTTCTTTTGTCTATTCATTACATGTACATGTATATTGTCATCATGACAGATGCAATACACAGTACAATGTTGTAAGCATGGATGCTTCATAATTTGTTCTCATTTGCTGTCTTTCTAAAATTCAAGGAAGGGCTTACAGAATGACTTTGGAGCAGATCATCTAACAATAAAATGAGTGACATTATTCATGACTTTGCATAGCATAAGGGATGGGATGCGTCAAAAAAAGGAATGGGGCATTCAAAGAAAAATGGGAATGGGTGCCCAAAACAAGGGAATCAAATGGCTGAACAAGGAGATGGAATAGTTCCTTCACTGAATTTGAATCACAAGCGAATGTAAACTTACGATTCTTGCGTTGCCCTCCTTGGAAGGACGAGGCAAAAAACTGATGTTCCGGCTTACTACGAGATAAGGTCCCCTTTCCAAAGAACCCCTGGGAAACAAAGTCAAGGAAGATAAAAGAGTAATGACAAGCTGCTCAACATAATCTAATGGTTTCTGGATTTTAGGTATACCACATTGCAAAAGAGTTCATTCTAATTTGAGAGTCAGTTAAGAAATATTTTAATTAAAAAAAAAAAGAGTAAAAATGTGTACCATAATCTCTTTTTGGTGATGAAAACAAGCTAGTCAATGACATGACTACAGCTTGTGATTTTGTGTGAGTGTGTTTGTTTGTGTTTGTTTGTGTGTGTGTATGTGTGTGTGTGGTTATGCATAATTTCCCAGACAACAGCTTTCAACAACAAAATTCCATTTGTTTAGACTAGTTTAGCTCAAACTTAAAACAATCTGCTATCAATTGTTAATATATCTTAAAGTACATGTAGAAGAAAACATCTTTAACTCTTTATGTGCCACGTTCGCACGTCCGACTCAGTCGACGGCGTGCCAACTTCGCATATTCTGCTCAACAAACAAAGCCGCCAAGACCGATCGATAAACCGCTAATTACTGCTAATCCCGCGGCACAATGGAAGCGTTTCTCGTGCTTTTGTTCCTCTCATATACGGCTTGTATTCTATGTGGTGATCGACTATCAAGCGATGTTCCCAACTAGATTTGCTCGTACATTCTAAGTTTCTGTCACGGTTTAATGTGCAAAAGTCATGCATTTACAGTAAGGTAGCAACTGGTCATTCAAAGGAAAAATTGAAAATAGAGACGTCATACAATTTATATAGAAACAAAGCTTGGCATTCCTCTTTAACTTTGCCTACTATTATGCCCATCTTAACAGAAATTTGTAGAAGTTATACAAATTGGAAAAACAGAATTCTTTCTCAAAGCATGACTACCTTCGTGTCTCAGAATAATGTGGCACACAGGGGGTTTCCACCATGGCACATAAAGAGTTAATAGAAATCTATTACAACTGAGAGTGAAAAATAAGGAAATATTCACTGAAGACAAAGTATATAGAAGACTTCAGTGACAGTTTGCGGTGTGTTTAAGCCTCGATTGCTTTTCTAATTGTAATATAAAGTCTTAGAGGTTCAGTGATCCATGTACTTACCAACATTTTATAAGGATTATTATCAAAATTTCTGATAAAAGCTCTGAGAATTACCATCTTATGTAGGAAGAGAATATCCCCCTCTTTCTGAACTATGACAGCATCATTGATGAGCCTGGCCTGGTAATAAAACCAGGATCCATTTGATGCCGGTTTGTGGGTGATGGTCTCAATGGGTACTGGGAAGGGGGCCTCGTCAGGCTGGTGGATTCGACGCTTCTTGTTTGGCTTGGTCAGGAGGCGACTGTTGCCTCGCACTGGGTTGACTAGCATTCTGCTCTCAGCAGCCACTGGCTTGCACTCATAGAAGTCATTACGGCATGCTCATGCTGATTGAAACCAAATTAAATGACAACAAAAATAGCATTGTAAAGTTACCCATAGACTACTGTGAAGTGTACATGAAGCATATTCGTACTGTACATTCATGATTTTATAGACCACTTTGAGGTTATCATGTCAATCAGTATCACCTGAACAGTTTGGACACTTCAAGGCAAGAGTTATGATGAGAGACACATGTATGCACTACTCATTAATGCAAATCACAACTATTTTCATCCCCCAAATTCCTCCCTAATCCACAAAAGGACATTAGTGCTCACAGTATTTTGCTTGATTGATGCTCAGTACAATCTCTTGATGCAACTGTTCATACAAAGGGCAATGCATCACATCTCACATCCAACTGGACCCCCATGGAAGACCAGCTTAACGTAGCTGAATATGGGCTATCCAGCCATCTTCTCAGATGGAAATGAACAAACAAAAAAACAAATGCATCGCTGGTTCCTACGCACGACCACCAAATGTGCACGTGAGATAATACAATATGTAGCTAGTTCGTAGTCACTAATACATATCGGTACCTGCTACATACCTGTACATGTGCAGCATAATATGCTTTACTATCATTGATACAGTACACACGTACTATGTATCTTTTAAGCAATTCAAGCATTAACCATACCCACACTGCTAAAATGCAATGTAAAAGACAAGTCGTGCATGAACTACTGTACATTATAATATTTGTGATAACATCCTGAGATTCCCAAGTATGAAGTAAATTCCATAAGTCATTATTTGTTGTTTTAGTTTACATAAGATTGTAAATCATTGAAAAAAATGACCATTTCATTAACAAAATGGTCATTTCGTCACCAAATGTTACATTTCATAGCGAAATGATAATTTTATTGACAAAATGGTCATTTCATCGTGGATCTGGATGAAATGACTGATTTTGTAACGAAATAGGCCATGCGACACTTGGCACCCCATAAAAAACTACAATCTTTGTCCATGCCATGGTTTCAATTGTACCACCTTTGTGAATTTGGGCCAGTGTCAGTAGCACTAGTACTAGTAGCAGCACTATTTCTGGTATGCAACACTAACACTTAACAGCCAGAGCCCAGCCCCTCTGCCCTGGCCCTGTCACTACACTTGTACTACACATCAGCAATAAGTGGATGTAGAATCCATATTGTTGTCACATCCCATCTGGTCGGGCTACATCTGAATGCCAGAATGGACAATATTACTGTACAGCTAGGCCTACACCACGCAGCGATGTCAATGTCCTGTATGAGATCTTGATGAGATCCTGCTGAGGAGCTTCCATCCTGAGTAAATCCAGTCATGACTCATTGTCATATTTCAGTCGAGAATCCCGGGTCAAGAATACATGGTCATGGATATGCTATACGGTACCTATGATGGAATGTCCAGTGTCACAACATGCACCCTTGTGCATGGGACCGCACAAACAAATCCTATTCACCGCATACGTCTCCCATAACTTCCATTTAAGCATAGGTGAGATGAGGCGCTAGACCAGCGTCGTATTTCAACCATGCAACACTAAGCAAATGCGAGAAACGCTGGTCATGAGTGGCTAATAAGTAAACAAGAATATTTTTGCCTTAAAATAATAAACATGATTCCACTGACAGGTTTCAGCTGGAACTAAAATTCTCCTGTGAATTTTACTAACCCGTCACTGTCGTGCAGTAGTAGCTGTAAGTGCGCTCACACTTGCACAACACGTACACAACACCAACACGATCCCGAGATGTCAATTAATCAACGCAGTGCAGTGCATGAATCCTGACAGCATTCAGCAGCCTCCGGACAGTGCGTCCCGCGATTTCTCCAGCCCTCCTGTGACGAATCAGTTTAAACGTTAGATAGTTCATGTGTTCCAACAACAGGATAAAGTCATATCATAGCAAGCTCAAGCTCCAAAGGTCTATCTAACTGTAGCAGCAGGTTGTGTCTGCAACTTCACCAACAATCAATCCATCCCCGTATGTAAAAGGTCTCGCGACTTTTCCAGATCCCTGAGCGAATAAAGCTCGAATCACGTCGTCCCCACATTGCACTGTACTATTTGGAGTACCCCACACATTATGACTGTGCACATACACACTGTACACACACGTACGTACACGACACGACCCGACCGCGATCCATCCCGATCCCGATCCCACCGCCCTGGACTGGCCTGGTAGTGGGAGGGTGTAGAATGTTCGATTGGTTGTTGTTTAGCTGTTCAACTTTTCGCGAGCGGATATATGTGTCAATCTGTAATGGAAACCAAACGTCTTTCGTCATCCTAGGGCCTGTTTCACAAAGATTAAAAATCATGGTACACTGTACTAGTATGCTGTGTGCATGGGCGTAAATCCCGAGGGGGGGGGGGGGGGGGGGGGGATGGGGATATATCCCCCCTGAAATGGAGGGGGGCGGGGATGGCCTGTACAATCATCCCCCCCCCCCCCTTGAAATTTGAGAAAAAAAACGGAGGAAGCAGAAATGTGATTGTATCAATTTTGGCATATTGCATGACGTTCGTACGCCCGCCTTCAGACAGGTAACAGAGCTGAACAGTATTCTATCTTGTAGGATAATATATACATAATTTTCTCGCTCGCTCGCGAAAAAAGTAATATCGACATAATATTATGTATATGGTCCAGACGTTGACGTCAAATAGCATAGGCTTACATGTAACATGCTCACAGTGACGCGAGCAACTTGGGACCATCTGCAAATTATGTGCGAAAACAAACAAACAAACAAACAAAAACTATACCGCCATAATTGAACCCTCCCCCCTCCATTTCCTGAATCATTCCTGAAACGATGATGACTCTGATACATCTCTGGGCATACCCAGGGGTGCACAGGGGCGTCGAATCTATCTCGGGGGGGGGGGGGGGGGGGCATTTGCCCCGCCCCTACGGAAATGTTGGGGGTTGACAAATCATTTTGTCCCCCAAGCAATTCCCAAGATGAGGACAAATCTCGAACTTTCTTTATGGAAAATTGTCCAACAACCGCCAGAACTATGCACCGGATCGTTGAATTGCAATCAAAAATATGCAAAAGCTCCGCTACTGGGTCCCTTCGATAGACTTTGCACACTTTTGAGATCGACATATTTCCTTTATCAAAGAGTGTGCAGCAGATCTTTCACTTACAAAATTAATGCTCCCTCATATGCAGAGGCGTCGATGGAGAGGGAGGGGGATGGTTCCCCCATAAAAGTATTGGGGACAAACATAATTTTGCTCCTCCTCGTAACTCCCGAGATGTGGAAATATTTTTACTTTTTTGAAAGAAAATTTTCTAAATTTAATCACCCAAAGATGGCTGAATTTCAATTCTGAAAATAAAAAATCTAACTCGCGTAAGAGGGGGATAGGCCTAACCCCTTCCATACCCTCCCCGTTCAGTCCTTTCTACTTAATACGCTTTAGATTGACAGATTTTAAAATGTTTCATCTAAAGTTTGCACCAGGTCTGTTACTTTAGTTTTTAAAAATGCAAATGTTCCGTGGGTGGGAGGAGATATCTGTAGATACTTTCAATTATCGGAGGGTCCCCCCCCCCCCTTAAAAAATAGAATACACTTCTGGGATTGAAATTTTCCCAAATTACATCATAAATGTGTTTACGAGATATTTTCATCTGAATTCTAAAAATGCAAAAGCAACCTCGTATGCAGGGGCGTCGATCCTGGAGGACGGGGAGCGCGGAAGAGGGGAGGGGCAAACATAATCCCCAATGATTCCCGAAATGAGGAAAATTTTCTTGCGTTTTTTTGGTAGAAAACTGGAAGGGTGGTGTTAGCACTCGCCCACGTCTTCTCCCTGCTCGCACGTCCCGTCCCCTCCCCCGCCCAAATGCATACAAGTAGACTGTGGTTACACTTTGAACATAAGACAGTTTTCCAAATATGGCACAAAATGCGTGCACCAAAAAGTTTAAATGCAATCAGAAAGTACAGAATCTCCCTCGTGTATACCTTAAACAAGTGGGACTGTTTCAAGTCGATAAAACACCCAAACATGCATAATATTGCACCATTTACAACATCAAAATGCAAAAAGTTCTCAACGTGGGAGGGGGGGGGGGACACCCCCCTCCCACACCCTCCCACACCCTCCCCCCCCCCCAACCCTCGCTCGCTACGCTCGCTCGGGCTTGGTCGCGTTCATTACACTCAGTGGAAGAATTAATACAAGAATTTGGATACCATTCAAGGCAAATTGTTCGATGATAATCGACATCAAAATATTCTGCTACCACAAAGAAGTGGGGCTGTAAAACACGTAAAAACATGCATCAAATTGCACCATTAACAACATCAAAAAGCAAAAAGATCTCACCGTGGGAGGGGGAACATCCCCCTCCTACACCCTCCCCTACCCCCCCCCCCCCCCCCCCCCCCCCCTCGCTCGCTCCGATCGTTCGGCTCCGGTCCCGTTCATGATATTAAGTGTAAGAATTAATACAAGAAGTTTATTCAAATGATACCATTTTATAGAAAATTGTTTTATATCAATCGACATCACAATAATAATGCTACTTAAACAGGATTAGTGGTACTCTTTCAAGTCGACAAAACATGCATCAAATTGCAACATTTGCAACATCAAAATGCAAAAAGTTCTCATTGTGGGAGGGGGTGTTCCCCCATCATTAAAACGGAACGATGCCCCTGGAATGATTGCTTTATTGACTTAAATCAAGAAAATGGAAGAATACAATTAATAGCTACAGGAAAATACCTTCTACGTTATTACATAAAAAGAAATGGATATCCATATTACCATTTTATTGAATTTATTTGGGCATTATTCAGGGCTGCGCTACGTTTTTGAAAGGTGGGGGGGGGGGGTGTCAAAATCGCCTGTCAGTCAAGAAGAAAGAACATCAAAAGACAAGAGAATCAACAGCAAAAAAGTCTTCATACTTTTAAGGTCTGATTTTCCGCCGAAAGTCGACTGACAAGCAAAAAACAAACAAACAAACAAAAACAAGAACAAAAAGTCTTCATATTTTTGCTGCCACTTTCCTCCCACTTTGCATGCAAAAGAGTGAGACATTAAATCCCTGTAAAGTGTGTGTGGGGGGGGGCGGGGAGGGGGGACCAAGCTTCTCTCTCCCCCCCCCCCCCCCCCCCCCTCAGGGCTGCGCCGGTCGGTTATGGGCTTGTAATCGTGGTGATGGTGACTATCGCCGATCATCCCCCCCCCCCCCCCCCCCCCACTCCTCAGCACGGATTTACGCCGTTGGTGTGTGCATGTCTATACAGTGTTGCTCAACTTCCTAATGAAAGTATCAACTTTGGAGACTTTTTTATGCGGCCATTACAAAAAAAAAGAACAATATCAACTTTTCGAAAAATTTCAATCACAATTTTGAGTGGATTGTGAAAATATTCAATAATCAAAATAGCTGAGTGTGCAGGGACACCTGAGTGGCATGTCATTATATCAAAGGGATCGTATAGTTTTGGTTGAGACCTATAATTTTAGGTTTCTAGCATTTTTGGTGAGATAATGAGAAACCTCAAGAAAAGAAAATACAGCATTGATACAAAATTGAAGAAACATACACCTGAACCTTCACCCTTCTGAATAATATCTTGCTTTCATTCAATATGCTTTGGTTAATGTCCGCCTTGGACTACTTAACATAACAATGTCTGAATGTCGGAGCTTGGGTATAATTTGTTATAATGTTCATCGTATCACTGCCGGCAACTAGGGACAGCCTGGTGGTAGTGTCACTGCCCCGAAAGCAGTAGATGACAAGTTCGAGTCCCACAGATTAATTTTTGACAAATTTTTGACATCTTGACAAATTTCATTTGTGGACATATTGGAGAAACTTGCCCCTGATTATGTTTTTTTTTTCTTCAAGTGATTCATTACCACGACAACGGGAGAACGACGTCAGAGAATGACCAGGACTTACCATAGTAAATTGCAATTAATTGAGAGTTTGGTTGATTGATTGATTAAATTTACTGCCACTTCATGGGGTGGAGCACCCATATGAACAGCAGAGCTGGTTTCCATAGGCATGATAGGGGTCCACATAAAAATGTGAAAAGTACATATACATCTTGAATAAAAACAAGTATCATGCATTTAATAGAACTATACAAGACACACAGAACAAACTTAAATTCAAAAGTACAAGACATGTAACACAGCAATAACAACTAATAATGTATCGCAGTTACGCCTTAGAATAGATTAAAAACGTTGATTCCATTACAATCCCTAAGATAATATAAATAGATAAATAACATAATAATAGATTATACACTGCACATCATTACATGATTATGGATTGAACAGTGCATTAAACAACAATAAGTAAACGACACGCAAAGAGTAGGCCCGACACAGAAACAAAAAACAAACTAAAAGCAAAATAATAAATTAGTGTCAATGAAATAAAATCTATATAAAATTCACTCACTTTTATTATTATTATTATTATTATTATTATTATTATTATTACTATTATTATATCATTATTTATTCGGCAATTCAACATACATACAAGCAGACAGAATACAAGCAGAAAATCGTATTACATTACTAAATTTTGATGCCATTTTATTAGAAATATGTGCATTTTTTCAAAAATGATTGATCACCATGGCAACGGGAGAAGACATCAGAGAACAACTGACTATAGGACTCAATTTGCAATTGTATGAGTAATTAAACATTTAAAATATACAGATCTAGTCAGTTTTCTTACATTTTATTATGGTACAATTTGACATATAAGATTTAAAAAAAATGTTACCATGGCAATGGGACAAGACGTCGGAATTCTATAAAGGGCTAAATGTCCAGGGTCTGATATATTGGGCTATGCCTCAGCTGGACTATTGTGGCTCACATTGCATTATGTTTTTGATGTCCTTGATATTCAACGCAAGCAGTGTGACGGCTTTTACTCAAAATCAAGAGCGCCAGCTACGATGGTAACTTCGCGTAAGAAATAATAGTGGCGGTCGAAGAGGTTTAACATAAATCAGATACTAGTATATAGGAGGGATATATCTCTTAGCAATTGTACAAATTTGTGTAGGTTCTATAGCATTCTGGCACTGATGTTCCATGCTCCAAACCGGTCATCTACAGAGGAGTTGGGGTATGGCAACCACAGAAGAGATTTTTATTATTATTATTTTTGGGAACCCAATTTTCAGTTGTTAAGAGGATATTAATTTTAGAAATTCTGTATATCGAACTTGGTGGTAATATGGTACAGAATAAACTATCTTTCCCCTTTTCTTGAAATCGAATATAGGTACGGATACCTCCTTTCAACCTTATTTGCGCACATATTGGTTTGCCAAGTTGAAAGTTAAATCTTTTGGCTTAAATAAAAATTGGCTACCGCGTGCCTCTGCCTCTGCCTATACTTGATAAGTATCTTAAAGTTAAAGATGTACACATAATTGTTTTTGATGATGCTGTTCACATGTCCTGTTCTCTGCAGCATGCTGCCGAGAATACTGAAGGGACAGCCAACTGCTGCTTGCTTTCATGGATATGTAGTGATTGAGGTATGATGCACACTTAAACAGCTCAAGTGTTGTCTTTTTTAAACCCCAATTAACCGGTGCTTAGGTATTGTATGCCTCTCCACAGCACGGAGCATGGATACAAAGTAGAGATTCTTGTTTCTTCCTGTGGCCAGGGCCGGTGCAACGGGGGGTGGGGGGGGGGGGGGGGGGGGAGGTGCTCCCCCCCCCCCACTTTTATTTATTTTCTCTCTTTTTTTGCATAAGATAGCCACGTAGGAATACATTTGGTCTACCCACTTGAACCCCTTTCTTTACCCTGGAAGTGGTACCAAAACATTTGGATAAGCTTTTTCTGGCCAGCTGATGAAACCCGGAAGTGGCACCAAAAATCTAAATTGTCCCCCCCCCCCTCAAAAAAAAAGTCCCGAAATTTCCAATTGTGTCACTTGGGCAAAGACTATCAGTGTATTCGCTGGTTTTTGTACGCATGCGCGTGGACACAATACAGTGGCATGGTCGTCTGCTATGTACCACTGTGCAGAATCAGATTCGTAGTGGACGACTCTTACTGAAATTAAAATATTGTTTGTTAGGTCTTTGGTAATATGGATACACAAATGGGTCAATTTGGGTTAGTCCTTCTCAAACTTCTCATCAACGATCATCAACAAAGTTCTTAGGATTGACAATATTGACAATAACAATTCGTGGAAGACACATATTGATGATATATCTGTCATACAATATCTTGTAACAATGGTGTCATAAATAAAGTTAAGTTTTATTTCCCCAGCGCCCCACCCACCCCCTTATGTGCTTTATCATGCAACTTTGATTCTGTCTTATCTTCACCACGATATACCTTAGGGAAACTTGATAGACTGTTACGTCAAAAAAAAAGAGAAAAATTTAATAGTATAATTTGCAATGTACCTTGCAGATCTCATACTGACGTTTTGTTTTTTGAAAACAAAATTGTAAAAGGTGACTGATCTTTATCATTATCATCTTTGTCAATATTATTCATGTATAAATTCAGTAACAATTTATTACCTCCCACTTTCACTGGCGCGTTTGTGAAAAACAACTCCTTCCACAGATATCCAACTCGCCATTCCATTTACTTTTGTTGGATCAAACTTTTGGAATATACCTATGTAGGGCCTAATAACTTGAAATGGCCCCGAGTTTGAATCGTTTTAAATTCAAGTTAAAGAATATTGTTTAGATATTTACAAAAATTCATTTGAACTTCATCATTAAATATGATTTTTTTTAATATACATATTCAAAAATAAAAAAGAACAAATCCCCGCTGATTTCCCAATGATTGCAAAAGTACCAGAACATTTTAATTGTAATTTTCTTTGACATTATGCGTATTTGTGATTCCTTTCTTGACTGTGACTCCTTTCATCTATCACTTTTTGTTTTCACTATTGACATTGTGTGTGTGTGTGTTTTTTTTTTTTTAACCATGTTATCAGTTCCTCTACTTCTTCTTCTCTCTCTCTTCTTTCCTATTCTATTTTCTACATGACAGCGACTTAGTAATGGGATTTGTCTGGGTGTTTGTCTAGAGCTTAATGTATAATATAGAAGATCAATGATATGTAAAACTGTTTTACTATATACTGTATACATGTTTGGGAGGAATGCACCCTAAAAGCATTGATTTTTTTTTTAGCGTTCCTCCCCATCTCCTGCCGTTTCTAAACCTCAGAATGCTTTAGGTGTTTTTTCTTTTTTATCTTATCAATGGTATATCCATAAATTTCTTAGGTCAAGTTTACATCCTATTATAGAACTCGACATGCGGTATAAAAGCACCGCCGCCGTCGCCTGAAAGGGTCAAGCAAACCTACATCTTCTCAACAGCGCAAAGAAGAAAGAGTCTTTTCAAACTTTCTGGTCTAGCGATGGCCGAGTAATCGCTAAAAGTCGAGGCTAAAAACGGAAGAACAATAAACAAAGCAATTCGAAATGAGCATGAATTAAATGCACTGTAAACTACTGACAGCTAGCCAATTTAGATAAGCTGACTATTCATATCTATCAGCTCACGCCTAAACTTTTCTAATCTTATAACAAACATTTCAATCTCATTTTTTACATTGTGTTATTTCAATTCATATTTTTGGGGTTTTTGTTTGTTTGTTTTTTCATTAAGACATAGTTTCATGTCAAATGCTTTCCAAATATCCTTGTATTTTTTGTGAGAAATCTGTGAGAAATAACCAAAATGCTATATTGTTTGTTGTTTGTAAGAAATGGGGTCATCCGCTGAAATGTTCAAGTGGATCAGAATAATTGTTATTTAGATCAATAATGCAGATTTAACTTGTGATAAATGTTTATGAGAGAGTTTAGCATTAGCTGATTTTTCCAACTCCTCAGTTACATCTGGAGTCAAATAGAGAGTCAAATAATTCATGTAGTAATGAACTTTGTAATCTTGGTGTATACTCTCTCTCTCTCTCTCTCAAAAAAAAAAAGAGTGAACTTTCATTCGATTTACACTCCCCTTGGTAGTGACGTCAAGGATCACTCGGTTCGGAATGAATTTTGCGTGACCAGAAATTTCACTCCAAAAAGAGTGAAAAAAGACGGAAATATTTCTGGTTGGATATTTAGTCCTTTCTCACTCTTAATCCACTCCTATCGAATTTCACTCTTTTTTTCAGTCGTTTTTCACTCCAAAAGGAGTAAAAAAAAAAGACGGAAATATTTCTGGTCTGATATTCGATCCTTTCTCACTCTTAATTCACTCCTATTGTATTTCACTCTTCTTTTTTCATTTTAGTCGTTTTAACTCTTCTTTTTAGTGGTTTTTCAATCCCAAGCGGAATTTCACTCTACATAAGCACATACCTCCATCACAGCACTCAGAGCACAACCCTGGAAGAAAGTGGCAATTTAATACGGTGATGGATTTGGAAATAATCTAGGTGGTCTGGAGCCATTTCTGAAATAATGAATACCAATCAATTCAATTCAAACAGAAACAGCAATTACTCTCTAAAAAAATCGAGTGAAAATATTCACTCTTAAAAGAGTGAATACAAAAAAGAGTGAATTTAGAGTGAAATTGGAGTGAATTTTGAGTGAAAATGTACATTTTCATTCATTTTGGAGTGACCTCAGGGATCACTCGAAGATTTTGGAGTGATCCCTGAGGTCACTCTAAAACGAGTGAAAATGATATTTTCACTCAATTTCACTCCAATTTCACTCTAAATTCACTCTTTTTTGTATTCACTCTTTTAGGAGTGAATATTTTCACTCGATTTTTTTTTAGAGAGTATGTTAAAAAAAAACCCCAACTTCATAATATTGTTTATGTTAGCATTGATACATGTATTTTGAAGCCTACGATCCACCACTGGTAGCCCACTGTATTGCCCACTTTGTGTCCCAGTTTTGAAAGTCATTCTTACCCGAGCTGGATCAATAAATGAAACTTTGAATATGTAAACATGTAATAAAAACAGTTGTCTTTATTTAATTTTTCATAAAGTAACAGTGAGCGGGATATAAAAAGATAATGTACTAAATACTACGCATGTTATGACTTTTTTTTTTTGAATGAGCTGATTCTCTATATTTCATAAAATATGTGATGGGCACTACATCACCTGAAAAAACAAACAAACAAACAAACAAACAGGAAGAATATAGATCTCTCGACATATGTAAACCTAAACTATGGAGCATATCATTACAAACAGCCTTCTCTTCTTGTGTTGAGTATCTGGTTTTCCATGAATTATGGAGCTGATAGTAGATTTCACATATTTTCATCATTTCAGTACGATTGTCACCATAATCATTGAATTGAATTGAATTGAATAACTGAAACTGCACTGGT
Organism: Diadema antillarum; assembly: GCF_040938485.1. Lineage (NCBI taxonomy): Eukaryota > Metazoa > Echinodermata > Echinoidea > Diadematoida > Diadematidae > Diadema > Diadema antillarum. Next base: position 820,777 of record NW_027271112.1, read on the forward strand.
CTTGCACTCGAGACACAGTGAACATTCCAGCACGTTTATTTTCATATTTCACTTGACATCAAAATACATCCAAAAAAGAATACAAACCAAGCAAGATACAAAATATGTCATACGTCGGGACATGAACAGAAAGTGTGTCAGCATTCATAATGTACATAAGACTATTCTCTATAACTTGTGAAATATGATGGAACCGCAAAAGCAAAGCTTGTAAACGCAGGTTCATGAAAAAATACCGGTGTAAATTTGCTATGCAATCAATGGAGATAGGACACAAAGTAATAATGACGAAACGATATGAAAGCTAAAATATTAAAGTACAAAGGGAAAAAGAAATAAGAGAATAAAAAGAAAAAGTGAAAAAACAAAACAAAAAACAAGAACCCAAAGAATAAGAACTGAGTGAAAATATGGCATATAGGTACACAAGTATATACGTGCACATTATCTATAATCAACTTCATAATGAGTTCAAAATGTTGATACAAATACGGATGCAGTGATTATATAACGGGAGCATAAACCAGAAATATACATTGAACGAGGATACTGCGCATATAACATATTGAAATATTCTAATCAGACTGATTATATTCATTTATTAACATTAATTTCAATTTTTGTTTAAACGTAAACATACTAGAACAATTGATTGATCGGCGGGAAGATCATTCCAGAATTTAGGTCTGGTAAAAACAATTGTTTTTTGAGCAAGGAGTGTGCGGGTACGTGGAAGGTGAAATGATTCTCTTTGTCTTGTGGGGTAAGCATGGACGGCATAGTTTTTCTGAAACATATGAGTAAATACGTCAGGCAAGCCGTTGGCTGATAACTGAAACATAAATGTGCCTAAGTTGTATAAAAACAAGTCAGCAACCTTAAGGAGTCTGTTTTCAAAGAAGAAATCATTCGTGTGACAATAATAATCGGCTAGATTTACTGAACGAATAGCCCGTTTTTGTAGTTTGAAAATTTTATCAATGTATAATTTGGCACAGTTTCCCCAGGCAAGTATTCCGTAACTGAGGTAGGGTAAAATGAGCGTTGAATATAAATTTTTCAAAATATACTTTGGAAAAAAGTGTTTTAGCTTATTTAAAATCCCAGTATTTCTCGAAAGCATTTTAGATAAATAATCTATATGATATTTCCATGTTAATTCATGGTCAATATGAAGACCTAAAAATTTAAACGATTCAACTTGAATCAAACAATCATTATTCATTTTTATATCGCCAGGCAAATGGATCACAGAATTACTAAATAGCATATAAACAGTTTTGTTTATATTAAGAGACAACTTGTTTGCTTCTAATTGGATCCACATTTGAACCGACTTTAATTCTCTGTTCACTACATCTAAAAGGGTTGTTGGGTTTCGATGGGAAAAAAAGATATTAGAATCATCGGCAAAAAGAAGAAAAGATAAAACATTAGATGAATTTTTGAAATCATTTATATAAAGAATAAACAAAAGTGGGCCTAAAAGGGATCCTTGAGGGACCCCACAAGATAGTGTTTTTAAGTTGGAACTGAAACCGTTGATATTTACAAACTGTTTCCTGTTAGTTAGGTAGCTCCTGAACCAGTCCAAGGCCTTTCCACGTATCCCATAGTGCGAGAGTTTGTATAACAAAATACCGTGATCGATAGTGTCAAAGGCCTTGGACAGGTCCAGGAATATACCAACAGTATGTGACGAGTCGTCAATGGCGTGGGCTACTTTATCGATAAAAGCAAGCACAGCATGAGTAGTAGAGTGTTTTTTCCTAAATCCAAATTGAGACTCACAAAAAATATTGCATTCGTTTAGGAACTTAATTACACGAGGATATATCAACTGTTCAAGAATCTTAGACATCGCCGTCAAAAGAGAAATTGGACGATAATTACTTACATCACAATATTCCCTCTAGATGTGCTATTCTAGCTGTCATTCCCAAATGTTTTACAAAAAAGAAACATTACACATTTCCCTGAAAATATGCCAAATTCATAAAGTTTGTGTAGAAAGTGAAAAAATTTTTACAAGTGCCCTTCTTGAACATGTTCAATTTTCGACTACAAACGAATATTGTATGTTCAATGATAAGCTACAAAAGACTTGTAAAGAATAGTCACCATTAATACAAAAAAACAATAAGCAGGAATTGTGATTGTGACAGAAATACAGAAATACAGAAGTTTTCAATACTGCATGATTAATCAAGTTTGCATCCTCTGTTATGTGATGCTCTACAAATTCATTTTACAATTACCCGACATGCTGGATCAGAGAAGCATGATTTTTGGCCCTTACCAGGCAGGTGGCTCCCAACTCCCTGCCCTAACTATAGACCGGGCCATTTAGGTAAAGCCGGAAGGGGGCCTCCCAGGACCCCCCTCCCAGATCTCGGCCATCGACCGTGCGATCGTGACGAAAATCCACACACACATTTCAACGATCATTCAATTATCCTTTGAGTGTATCACAAGAACAAGTTCCAGTGGGTTTCAGGAAGTTATTTTTCTAGCTATATGTAGGCTAGTCTAGCTGGTAAAATTGGGCCTTTGAGGGCGTCTGGCGGCTACCCCCCCCCCCCACACCACCATTTAAAACGTCTGGCAACGGTCATGCATAAATATATCCTGTAAGTGCAAGGAGCTTCAAACACATGGAGATACAACGCCGGAGCAGGAAAAAATGCACAGCATGCCAGCGGATTAGTGCGCGAGGAGAAAGTAAAGATATTTCACTGATAACACGGTCCCCTTGGTCCCCTGGGTCCCATTTCCCCTTCCTTTATCCGAGAGGTATGATGCCGCTCGGTGCTGTAGTGTTTGCTCACTCGACCGTGTTAGCATGATGTGGGCTGGGGAGCTGTAGCATGTCGATGCTTGCGCAGTGTGTAGGGGTATCCCATGCGCATGCGCATTTATGTTCAATCGACTCTGCTGGCTTTTCTCTTCGTTCTCCAAAAAAAATCACGAAAATCGGACAAAAAATGGGTGAGTTATGATGTTATCATGTGTTTTTATGAATATCTAATTAGCTAAGTTATGATTATGATAAGTAAAATTCCGCAAATATCCACATGATGCGCAATATATGAATTTGAAGATCGAAGTCTCGTCTTTACAAACGCTTTCATCTGCACTGCGGCCAGCAGCGGCCAACTTCAGGAAAGCCGAGTTTCGAATGCTTGTTGGCCGAGATTTTCAGCTTTTTTTTTCCACTCTTGTGTTTCGTATTCCTCGAGTTATGGAAAATTATCCGTAGGTCATACATTTTTTTCATGTTTTATGTTGTTGCAATTGAAAATAATCGTTGAAGAAGTGATATTTGTGAGTCATTTTGGTGTGATGTTTACGTAGCGTCTATTTGAAAGTAGCTTTTTTTATCACTCAAAGTCTTATATATGGGACTGTACAAAAGTGTCACTGAGATGACATCGGTAGTTGAATCCTCCAGCCTGCCTATGTGGCGCATGGTCTGGAATTTACATGTTCATAGCTTCCATTCAGAACATTAAAAACAAAGTACAAGCAGGCGTACTGTAGTCCGACAAGGTTCTCGATCTTAATCTTCTTGTGGATGTACAAATGACTGCATGTTTACCCGAATCGACGCTCTAACTTTGTAAATTTAATGGCTATCCCGTGCGCTGATCCCATGCATAATTTCAGTCAATATCCTGTGAGCTACATCATGTTTCACTTGAACCAGTATTTTGTTGCTTGTTTTGCTTTAGATTATTGAAAAATAATTGAATAGTGACCAAAGTGTAAATGTGAAATTTTATATGTTCATTTCATTCAGTTATTTTTCTTATTATATTAGGTTAACTTTATCATGTGAATTTATAAAATACTATTAAACAACATGACACATAAAAGATTTTTTTAAAACAAATATATGTGATTTTGTTGTGTACATTATATTCAGCTTCATAGAGCTTTAGAAAACTGATGTGATTAAGTATCACCGAATTATTATAGAATTATTTTTTTAAAATTATTATTACTGTTATTATTATCGTTGTTGTTATTGTTATTATTGTTTTTTTAGACGACAAGGACAGACACAAGGAAAAACTTCAGGACATCTGTAGATTGTGTGGTAGCGATGGTATCACATTGCCAAATAAGCGACACCAAGCAAAGTCAACATGGTCTGCTGTTATCAAAAGGGCTCTTGACATCGATGTTTCTCTCGACATTGATGATATTCATCCTCCTTCGGTTTGTGGGCTTTGCTCGAAGAAGTTATCGAGATGGCGTGAGAAGCAACGAAAGAGGCAAACTGCAAGTATCAGCATTGTTGTTCCTGATTTTGAGCCTCATGCACCGGACTGCAAATATTGTGTTTCGCATGAAGAGGAAGATGGTGGCATTCTAGATGCAGTGATGAATGCGCAGGATGTGCTCCAAGGAAAGATGGTGTTCAATCAGAGAGAGGGGAAGGTGATCATTGTCGAGTTGGATGATGAAGGCATGTCGGAGAAATGCTGCATCATTAATTGTGACGGAAGTTGGAGGGTTCGCCACTATGGCAAGGTAATAGATCCGGGAATTGACATTCTCAAAGATTTTCCGCCCAATTTGTCTCCATCGCAGATTCTAGAGTTTTTAGAAGCAATCATGAAGTCACATGTCTGCCCAGGCAATGAAGACTTTGGTGATATTAGCCCAGAAGATGTTATGAACCGTCCTGTATACCATCATCCGAGTAAATATGACTCTCTGAATGTGTCATTGAGACACAACAGTTGCCCCATCCTCAAAGGTGATGTTGGACGGTGCGGTACCTGTACCATCTACAGGACGGATCTGGGCGTTCTTCGCAAAAGGTTAAAGAAGGAGAAAGAAACAGCGAGTACGTCAAGCTTCAAGCCACATGCTCACTTGTCAAAAACGGAGATGCGTAATCGCTTGGAAAAAATGAGTAAGGAAAGGAAGGCCATGGGGGAGAACTTAGTGCGGCTACGCAAGTCCTTGCACAAGATGATCCGAAAGGAAGGGGAAATCATCGATAAGAAAGTGAGCAAGTCATTCAAGGATATTTTTCAAGCCCACAATGCCGACTTCCCAGAAGGGTCACCTGCAAAGCTTCTGTGGGAGGAACAACAGAAGTTTTTCACAAAGCCACCCCGCCAGATGCGTTGGCATCCTTCAATTCTCCGCCTCTGCATTGCAATTCACTCCAAAAGCCCTGCTGCATATGACCTTCTTCGGTCTTCCGGGTATCTCCACCTTCCCCATAAAAACACACTCTTCAACTACACACACTGCTTTGACATCAACCCTGGATACTCTTCAGACTTCCTTTCCAAGATTGCGAAGGACATAAACATTGAGTCTCTGCCACCCCATCAGAAAAATGTATCGGTCGTCTTTGATGAAATGAAGGTGAAATCAGGCCTTGTCTACACGTCAAGAGGTAAACTGGTCGGATTTACAGACCTTGGAGACATTAACAATGAACTTTTGAAGTATCGAAAAGAGGCAGAAGACAACACTACGCAGAACATTGCAACACATGCACTTACCATCATGATCCGAGGGATCTTTCATAATCTTCACACTCCAGTTGGTTTTTTTCCATGTGATGCCATGACAGCCGATCAGTTGTACCACATTATCTGGGAGGGGGTGGAGCGACTGCATTTTGCAGGATTCCATGTTCGTGCATTTGTGTCAGATGGGGCCACCACAAACAGGAAATTCTACAAATTGTGCAGTTCAGAGCACTTCACAATAAACCCCTTCAACCCTGACCACAAGATATATTTTATCTCTGATGTCCCTCACCTGATCAAAACAACAAGAAACAACTTCGAAAACTCTGGCAGCCATAACAACACCAGAAATATGATGGTAAATAGTTTTGGAATTATCGAATTGATTCATCCTCTAAGTACAAAATAGTAATGATGCTGTGTCAGTAGAAAAGTTATTCAGATTATCATGTGCACGTAGGTAATGTCTCTAAAGTACTTCTTGGTCTTACATTTCTTACTTTTGATATTCATGTAGATTTAAGAATTCTTGTATATCATATATATATGTTTGTTTTTTTTCATATATATATGTTTGTTAGTTTTTTATAAAAAAAAAATGTTTCAGACTTCAATTCACCAAGTAGCCTCTTATTAGTCCTTAATTATAGTGCTAAATCATTTCCTTTGACAATTTCTGTTAGTGTAGCATTATGTTTCTTGTGTAAGATCATTTGATGGTAATTCTAAATATTACTTGTTATTCTCTGTAGCTTAGAGGTGCTCCAATTTCCTGGAGACATATCCTTGATGTCAACGCTTGGGACACTGGGCACATCAATCCAGATGGTACAGCACAAGGACTGCGAATGCTCAACAAAATCACCGCAGAACATCTTAACCTGACTCCTTCATCACGCATGCGAGTTTCCCTTGCTGCACAGGTAAGAATATTATGTAATTGCTGTAAACATCATATAGCAGCAAAGCAAGGTTGTCACTACATCCATTAACCCACAGAGGAGACACTTTTGCAGTTTCTCTTAAAGGGGAAGTCCACCCCAGCAAAAAGTTGATTTGAATAAAAAAATAAAAAAATAAAAAAAGCATAATGCTGAAAATCTCATCAAAATTGGATTTCAAGTAAAAAAGCTGATTGATTTATACCCGTGCAAAGCCATGTACCTCTATGGGTTAATAGCAAAATTCAGAAATGTCAAGGAGTTTCAAACAAGCTCCTTGTTAATGTGGATTAGTTTTCTCTTGAAGCATTTAAAAATATGTGTACTTATAATAACTTAAATTGTGCATGTAATCTAATTTCATTGATTTCTGTGTTTTTGTCCTATTTATGTGAAATCATAGCTTTATTTTGAGTGCTTTTTTATTTTTCCAAAGTATTCAATTATAGAACATGCATTTATGTTCAAACAGTAGTCGTCTGTTTTAAGCTCCTTGGTTCAGATAATCCACAATTAAGCTCCTTGGTTCAAATAATCTACCATTAATAGTACATGTAAGACTCTTATCTTTAGATAATCGATATCAAAACACATACACCTGCACACATACACCCCACACCAATTGTTTCACACAGGGTCTGTAGAAATAGTGGAATGTTCATGAATGTATCTGAACTTTTTTTTCTATTTACAGGTTCTCAGCACATCTATGGCTAGTGCTCTGAAGATGCAACAACAGCAAAGCAGTAAACCATTGGAGACATCCAGCACCATCACATTCATAGAATATTTCAACCAGTTCTTTGACTGCATGAATGTGTCGAACATCTCCCAGCACATCAAATCCCGAAATCCAGCTCTTGCCCCTTACAAATCTGTGGATGACTGGAGATTGTTGGTATGTTCAAGGAGCTTAAAACAGTTTTAAGCTCTGTGGTATGTTGTGATGTACTTGTAGATGAACAATGAAGAAGTTAAAATTGGGAGATTTAGACACATTTCAATTTCAATTTCAATTTCAATTTATTTTCATATTTCTCGATGAAAAATTACATCAAATATAACAAAATTAAATGAAATACATGACATACATAGAATATTGCAAATATGTAAACATAATAGTGGTCGATCTGTTCAGTTTGGAATCTGTGAATGAATGCTAAAGAAATATGAAGGAACCTACTTAATAAGCGAGCTTGTTGAGCGTAGGTCCCGGTTAAAAACGAGTTTAAGATTGAGAAGGGGAGCACGGGTACAACAATGACCGGAACATAAGAGAAAAACAAAAAAATAAAAAAGTACAAATATACAGTTATATAACAAATTCTTCTCTAGTGCAGGTTAGGGATCGGAAAAGCCACATGCTGTATATAGGCGGATGAACCATTGTCGTTCTGGCAATACAATATGACTTAATATAGTTATAATAACAATGATATCGTTCAGACAGTATTAGAAATGTGTACATTGCGTGCATTAAGAAGGGAACACATGCACCTGCAAATCCATTAAAAATTTGTTGTTAACCCTTCAAGACAAAAGGGAGTCTGGTATACATGTGCAAGTACACATTTTAATTGACCTCAGCAGATGAAACTAGACCTCAGTGTTCCATTAGGCCAACATTAAGCTACAAGAAAAATTTCTGCTGCACCCCCCCCCCCTTTTTAAAATAAGGGGGAAAGGCTTTTGCATAAATTATTATTATTTTTTTAATATGAGTATTATCAAGGAGCTTCAGACTGTGTTAATTCCTAATAATCTGATTTCCTTCTAATTTATTTCCTTTTAGTGGCTAGAGGAAGACTTCCTTGGCTTACTGGATGAGTGGGAGTCTGAAGGCATGCTTGTCCCCGGTCTTAAGGCAGCTGATCGCCAGAAGCTGTGTCTCAGTAAAGCAACTCTTGATGGCCTGAGATTAACGGGTGATTATAACGTAGTTCTAAACATGATTTCCTATTTCTTGTTTATTCCTTATTTCATAAAAAAATGAAAAGAAAAGGAAAAAGTATGGATAAGAGACATTGCATTTTTCTAATGTTAGGTGCAATAAAGAACTCACATGTTTTGTTTTATTCCCATTTCTTCTCTACCTGCACTTAATATTCGCGTGGTTATTTAAATTCTGGAGATTTTTCATGGTTTGTATATTGATTTGTATTATCTTTCATGCATGAACCAAGGAACTTAAAAAAGAAGCTCATTGCATGAACTTATCAAGATATTTTGTACTTTGTGTTTTTTTTTGTTTTTTTTTTTACAGGTTTATTACTCTTAGTCAATACAACATCCATGATCATATGCTCTTTCTTCCCTTTTATTTTGCCATAAACATTTCTTTCAGAGTGTTTTCACATTTTTTGTGTGTGTGTGTGTCTTGTTAATACCACAGTGCGCTCATTTGTTCAACTTGCCAAGGAGCTTCTCTTGGAGGATGGTGTGGAGTTTGTTCTTTCAGAAAAATTCAGCCAAGATCCTTTGGAAGAGTACTTCAGTCGTCAGCGAGGAGTTGGAGGACGGTTTGACAACCCTGATGTTCATCAGTTTGGCTCAAACATTCTGCCACTGCATGTAGCAGGTTCAAGCATTGCAGTCTCAGCAAAAGCTAATGTGAAGTCACAAAAACGAAAAACTGCTGTGGATTCTACTCCTTTGCAGAGTAGAAAGAGAAAGCGATGAATGTTTGCAATCTTGACATTTGCCTGTGATTCTCATTTGTTTTCACGACATGTGAAATAACGTTTTGATTTATTTCTTGAATAAGAAGCCAGATTTACACGAGCACATGGCATGCACAATAATCGGCAATAAGCATGTTAAGTCTAAGGTTTGAACTCCTCTAACCTGTTTTTGGTTGGTTTGCTTAATGAAGTCTTATTCCTTTGACTAAACAAATGTTGGAGAAAAAAACTGATAATACTTCAACTGATGTTTCTATGGAGTATGCAGCAGTAATTATTTTTCAACAAATGATATTATACGAGTAACTCCACGCCTCGATCCATTTCTTGGGATCACAGAAATCTATTCAATTTAAAGAGAAGATTTGACTTTTTCTGTACGAGGAAATGACACATCGTACATAATGTCTATTGCATTGACTTACATGCAGACCTATTGGACTTGATTTGAAGGTCACCTTGTGCAACGTTTACTGTATTTCACGAGTGAAATTAGTCAATTGTAAATGGAAGCGTGCATCTCTTTTGTATATTCTAAGAGTTCTTTAAATTTTCCATTTTATTTGAAAGTCAGTGTGAAATCGGAACAAAAGTGCAATTCAATACAATGGGCAAAAAAATTGAGCTCGGTTATTGACCTTTCTGATGCATTTCTTTTGAAAGGATGATTAACCCTACTTTAACTAGGCTTTTTTGAAATCAGCTTTTAAATTGTTAAATTGCCCCCCTTCAGATCTTGGTCATATCTCTGATGTGAAATTTTGCTGATTTGCACATAGGTTGAGGTTATTAGACCACATTTTCAGTCTTCAGAATGTCCATTCCTGTCATCACGTCGAGTATGCTATAGACTTCTATTTGCACGCTCCTCATGGAAACAGAATTGAACTATCACTGTAGTCATTTGCTTTATGATAAACCTACATTGAACATGCGAAGTTTCAAATCATAATAGTTTATTAGATGATAATGATCAACAGTCAAACATACATGTACCTCAGCTTCGAGACCGAAACTGTGCAGCTTCAGGTAGGAGGCTACTGTAACCAAGGAGCTTTGTTTGAAGGTCCTTACTGTCACCTTATTGCTCCTTAGTCCTATACCTAGCACCCTGCCCCGCTAGCTCCGGCTAACTAGAGACCCATTGCACCGCTGTTAGTGCTGAATAAACAGCTACAACTGCTGCACTGAATGTGCAATGTTCATGTACTTACAGTTCATTTATGAGGCCAATATCACTGGATCTATGCCCCTTCACAGAATTCAAAGATGTTGAAATCCCTATCCTGAATGTTCTCACTTCATATTTTACTATATTGACTTAGATGAAATGGATGAAAATTGACTCGTGTGTATGATCACCAAGCTAAGCTCCTTGGTCCCTCATGTACAGATTTGTGTAAGTTCTCCACGCAAGAAACCTAACAAAACTGTACACAATACATTGCAGTCTGAATGCAAGTAAACATGGGCGGGGCGGGGCCACCACTTGCTCTCAAGTATTTTATTTTTTAAATAACTTTCTCATACTGTATACAGCTGTATTTATTTGTTTTCAACTTTTATTAGTGTTGTTTTAAAGGTAATCGTCAGTAACGCTTTTTCGATCAACAACAAATCTATAATTTTTATTTTTACTCCAAGAAAATAATTCTTTATGAATTCTGACTAACAACAGAAATTGCATTGGATTTGTAGGTGAAAGCTCTTTTTTTTTTTTGGTTTGTTTTGTTTGTTTTAAATTTGGGGCTTGATATGCACTTGTTGAATGTTGCATGACTCTCGAATTGCATATCTGGGTATACGGTCATGAAATATCGCGTTGCATGCTATTAAAGTAACAAATTTATCACCAAAAAAAATTGACTTGTGCTGCTTTTCATCATGATTGAGGAGGTGTTACAGGGATCTAGAGTTGTAAAATAATCATACACTGTATCACATTTCATATGAATATTAGTATGGTCAAGGAGCTTCTGAATCTCCTTGGTATGGTTTTATGTGAGAAGAACTAATGTTAAAGAGGTGGGAGGGGGAGAGATAGAGAATATAAGAGAAAGAGCAAAAGAGAGTCAGTGATAGAGCTAGAAAGGCAGAAGAGAGAGAGGAAGAGAGAGAGAGGTACAGGGAGAGAGAAAGAAAGAAAGAGGGGAGATATACAGGAGAAGATAGAGATTTCCTACTTTCTTTGGATTTATGTTCATGCACTGGTCAGGAGAAAAGCATTTGAAAAAATGAAAATTACAATTCACATAGACAAACATATGTTTAGTAGATGTGTCAATGGGGTGTTTCGAAACATTTTTTTTTTTTTTTTGCTAAAAAAAAAAAGGTGTTTTAAGACATGTTTTAAAACATGTGTCAAAACACGCTATGTTTTTTCGCCGACCCTGATTACTTGTTACTTTTTGTTGGGAAAGAAAATGCTAATTTTTCTCTTTTAATTTCATGTCCTGTCATTTTGATACTTTTTCTCTAGCCCTCATTCCCTCCTCTTCCTTTCTTTCTCTCTCTCTCTCTCTTTCTCTCCATTATTCAGGCTCCTTGTCGAGAGCAAATAAAGGTCGTGATATGCTATGCATTTGTATATTTCATAATTGATTTCATATCATAAATAACAACTTGAATGTTGCTTCTTGCTCTGTCAATGTAACTTTCATACCAAAAAAAAAAAAAATCATGATCAATATAAACACTGTACAGTCCTGACATCACCATGTGCACATTTTATTTATTTTTTCCAGATGAACAGGAATGGTGCAAAATTTGCTGATAAAGATGCATTTACTTTGTCTTCGAATTATATCAGCTTACACATTCATGTCACTGTCTATTTAGCTACCTGTGTGATAATTGCAAATCGTGTCTGAAGGAGGTTTAAGAATTTTTTTTTTCAAGTATTTTTTTTTTTAAGTACAGTGGACTCCCGTTATAACGAAGTCCTCGGGACCGGCAGTTTTCTTTCGTTATTATCGGAATTTCATTATAACCGAAAATAAACAATAGAAATACATGCAGTGGATGACATTGCAGCCCAAATTTTTACTTCGTTATGACCGGAATATTATAACCGTGTTCGTTATAACGGGAGTGCACTGTATTATCTATGGCAATTTTCACTTGCAAAATGAAAATGTATCTTGTCAACATTTAGTACATACTGGCAAGGTCTAGCAATACAACTGCAAAGCTGTTACTTGAGACCTGCATTGTGACTGGACAAGCTGTCAAATATATCTTTGTTACATCTAAAATTGATGCATCTTTATCAGAGCTGTTATCATCATTATCATCATTATTTTAGTGGTCATATTCTGTTTCGTTTGTAGATAATTTATATAACATTGTAAGCTATAACACTATTTCATTTCATTTCATTTCATTTTATTGTTTCTGCATGGTACAACATAATCAACTCTGATCACTTTCAGATGTAAACACATGATTTATAATAATTTATGGCTGATTTTGCACATGACAGGTAATCAAATCATAGTGATAAAGAACGAACACATAATGATAACAAACAAAAAAGTCAAGGTACCATACAGGGGGATCCCCAGTAAGCCGAACTTGATATTGGGGCCTCATACAAAGATAAATAAATTAAGAGTTTTTACAACAAGACAACCTAATTTTACACAACAAAAACAGTTACACAACAAAACATACACGGACAGGAACGCAGGTGATGCTAAGAAAGAAAAACAAAGAAGAAGGGGGCAGCGATTATGAAAGATGGTGAGAAAGAACAGGAGAGAGAGAAATAGAGAGACTCCTCGTTCACTGTACAATAACACACCATGCAAATACAACATTATTGCAGGTGCATTCACCCTGTTGCCAGGTAACTGCTGGGTGGTATCAGCGTACGGACCAAGCCAGATCGGGGATATCTCATGTGCACATGGGTACAAACGACCCTTCATTTTTCTCCGTTGGTTAGGCACTTAACTCAATTCAAAGCGATATAATGCAGCAGCTTGCCCAACATAGCAATTTATGAAACTCGTATTCTAGCAAAGAATGGACCTGTAGATGAAGTGACCAGAATGGTTAATCAATGAACACTTAGGGATCTATTTCATTGTGCTAGCTGTTTTTAATGTATACATTAACAAACTTCTTTTCTGTTAATATGTGTATTGCCAAATACAAAGCTTGCTGAAGGATGGATGTACAATGTTACAACGTACAATACTGACAGGCACCATTAATAAAGATTCCATGAATAATCACAGCATTACAGCATTTAGCTTCATCAGTTGTTATACATGGACAATTGCTCTCCTCTCCATCTGTTCTTAATTTTAGGAATGAATGTTGACCAAAGTTGTACTTCAAACTGTATAACTGAAAAATTTTTTGTTTTTTTTGACATCAATGATCCCAGATTATACTACCGGTAGAAATTAAGGACAATGTTGCTGATTGTCACAAATGATTCGCTCATTACTTCTGAAGAGTTTTCCTTAAACTCTTTTCTCCTTTGCGTGCTATTTTCTTACTCCTTTTTTTCTTTGCTTGTTCCTCTTTGCGTAGATTTAGAAACACTCGTACAAAGGCATTAACCCTGATCTTTACCCAGTATCTTACAACAGTAAGCAGCAATGTTTGTGCTTCACTTTCAGTCAAATCTTCAATGAGGGAGGTCCAACAATGTAGAACATGTTCACTTTGCAGTAAAGCTTTGGTCAACAAGCCTCCAAGGTCAGGAGATTGAGCAAGATTCATATTAAGTGTTCTTTTTGTTTGAATTTCCATGGCCCGGAACAGCATGTAAACATTGTCCTTAACACGGAAAAGCCCCCCTCTATTAACAAGATTCGTCCAAGTACATGTGTACTCAAGAAATGTATCTGCAACAATGTCTTCATCTGAACCCCTCCAAGATTGTAAAGTCCTGTAGAATTTGGAGTTTGTCTTGGTGTATCTTTTACTTAATGCGAAAGGGATGTAGCCAGCCACATATCTCAAGACATTTTCATCATGCTCTGTGAGATTTGCTGAGTCATCAGTCTGGATTTCATCGGGCTGAATGAGTCTCCGGTGTGTGATGATGTGAAGAAGTTGGCGCAGTATATACTGAAGTGAAAGATGTGAAGTTTGGGGTGAGGATGTTATGTCGCTCTGAAGAAGAAGTGTCTGCCAGGTATGTTGTAGAGATGTCTGCGTTCGAAGGCGGTGAAAGGCACTGCAAATTTTCTCGTTGGCTGCTGGTCCAACAGGAAATGCATCACCAGCACATGCACAAGTATGTACGCTCTCAACAAGTCCAAGGGCTGATTTCCTGCTCTCATCGGTCGGGGACTTTAACAAAAGTTCACAAACTCTAATGACTTCTCGGCCTGTAGGGTAGTTTTTTAAATGATCATCCTTTTGTGCCCTTTCAAGTGCTTCCTTATAGATGTCGTACCCTGCTTCCATGACACTCTTAACGACCTTGGAGCCGTGCACTAGAAAAGAAAAAGGACAACAGGCTTTAAAAATTTTCTTCATTAAGAAATGTACATATATAGTTTACGTTGTTGATGAAAGAGAAATTAGATTGAAATGGGGGAAAAAAAGAATGAAACCTCATATACATGTACTTTTAAATTCACCAACTAAATTTGTGAAGTACCAGTCATTTCTATTTTTTCCTCAATTTTTTTTCAATGTTACATTTAAGAACTACATGTATGCCTTTTGATTTTAAAATTCATCAAATTGCTCTTCCTTAAATGACCAGAATTGGACCCAATTTTGGGTATACACTTGTACTTACATGGAATCACCTTCTGTTGTTGCTTAGGCAGTTTCGGTTGTTGATCAGACGAAGATCCTGGTTCATGCTGTTCATATGATTGTTCCATATGGTCATCTGAAGATGAGGATTAAAGAAGAGGTAATCAGCTTGATTCCTATTGGACCTATTAATATTTTGATACATGCAAATAAAACATACAAGCACAAAGCAGCAAGTATAACTATAGAGAAAAGGAAAGAGAATTTTTGTCATTTTATTAATTTTTCTCAAGAGCCCTCCGTCAGCTCCTAAACAAAATCAGGCTGAGGGTGCAAAGCCACTTCGACATACTAGTAGTCAAATACACTACTAGTACGCTGTAGGTAGATCATTATTGACAATAAAAATTATGGGATTTTCATTTTAAGACTTGTTCATGCCATGTACTGTAGCAATGATTCTGCAATGACATACTCGGATATCAAATTTCCCCTGAATACAAGCCCGACACCAACCCCCCCCCCCCCATCATATTTCTTGTTAGCAGCAGCAGTAACTGCAGTATCCTTATGACTATCGCTTAAATTATTTTTATCATTGGTAAATTACTTATCATTTTTATTTTTAATCAGCATTGCATCACGACTGTTATTTGATTACTGTAACCATTAATTTGTATTATTGTAAGTGTAACTATTTCTTTTGGAGACACATTATTATTTTTTTTTTCAAATGGAAATGATTATCATTAATATTAGTGACGTGGTAGGTCTATTATAAATCAAGTATTAACTGGCTACTATTTAATACCTCTCTGAAGTACTATCAATTATCAGAAAATATTATC
This sequence comes from Diadema antillarum, assembly GCF_040938485.1. Lineage (NCBI taxonomy): Eukaryota > Metazoa > Echinodermata > Echinoidea > Diadematoida > Diadematidae > Diadema > Diadema antillarum. Next base: position 836,472 of record NW_027271112.1, read on the forward strand.
TGTGGCAGACAGGGCCTGAGTGTTAATCATTTCAAGGAGCTTCAAACAGTGTGTTTGAAGCTCCTTGGTTTTCGTATTGTAAAGTCTACAGCTCAAATGATCCAACTTTCAGTGTTCAAAAAAAAAACTTGCTCAGCGATCATCCAGACCACCACCTCCTGCAGCTGCATATGCTGACACTGACTGTACCTATCGATTTTTTATTTTTTTTTTTTTTTGTAATGATATCACTCAGTAAGAACAATGAATTCAACGGTACCTTTTTTAGTTTCCGAATTAAGTTCAACATCCCCTTCCAATACGTCGTCTGTCTCATCGGCATCGCATAACTCGCAAAACCAATCCGATTTTCCAGCACTCCCGTGCCCGTGCAGCTGCAGTCCAACACATTCGGAGTGGTAAATACCGATTGTACACGAAACATTAGAACAGGATATGAGATTAGATGTTTTGGGGATGGAACAAATACATATCACGTCTCTATCATCCAGTGTCAGTGAAGACGAAGTCATTTTTGTTTTGTCCGCCACGGAATTACGGAAGCTTAATTCAAGCAATTAACGAGCGCGATGAGTTAGCTAGCTAATACACGCTACAGTACAGTATCGCCATAGAGCTGTATGGCTAAACATCACCGAATATCGCTTCGCGTCCACAATGCATTGCGAGAACGTTGACTTCCGATGACGTATTTGTCCACAATGCATTGCGAGAGCGTTGACTTCCGATGACGTATTTTTCCGCGGGGCTTTCGAATTGCGGTCAGAGTGACATTCCAGTAGATTAGATAAGGGTCAACCACCCACTGTTTTACGACGGCGGCATCACAGCTTACTTCTAAAGGAAAGTGAGCGTTGTATCTCCATGTGTTTGAAGCTCCTTGCAGGGAGATACCGATTCTTTGTTTGGTTGGTTAGTTGCTCTATATCTCGTTCCATACCATCTCCAAATAGGCATTAAACTCTATACCATGATCAAAGTAATCTACTTCCCTTCACTATACCTTGGGTAAAATATCCCACAGAGCCACTAGAAATTCTCATTCAAAGGATTATTTGAGAAAGAGCTTCTGACTACTACCACTGGGAAAGAAGTACAACAAAGCCCCTAAAGAAGACATTACACTTAAGCTCTTTTGTCACTAACACACAGTCCCTTCTTCAATCAAGCAGGGACTGCTGTGTATCTACAGGCTAACAATGCATTGGCAAATCCTATATACCACAGGGATTACTGCACACACACAATGAACTTGATCCTAGACAAAAATTCTATAGGCCTTTAATGGCAAAGGAATAGTTCACTGGCTATTACTCCTATTCCAAGAAAATCAATGGCGTCCACATCTCCTCCCCCCCCCCCCCAACAAAAAAAGAAAGCCTAGTATTTGGCGATACTTCAAATACTCTGTTTATACATAAGAATGTAAAACAACAAAATGGATGCTTCCCCACATTTGATGGACCATTGTGGTCACCTGGTTTATGCAAGTTTATTCTTCGTTTTGAACAGATTGCTGAATTGCATTTTAAATCATCACAGTCTGTCGGCCAAGCTTACGCATTATTACCAGTACGCCCTGAAAAAGCAAGGGAGGTGCCCAACCAACTGAGAAAAAAAGAATGGTTATTTGTACCAATGTGCGCATTATTTAACTCCTCACAGGCTTGTTTGGATCATAGCAGTTGACTTGCTCAGAACAACGCTAATTCATAATTGGCATTCTTGTCCCTCGTGCCTGTTCCCATGGGTACATGTAGATGTGTAAATTTGCTCTGTTCAGCTTTTTGCTTTTTATTTCATGGAAGGTTGAAGTTTGCATGATAACATCACTGCCTTTAACACATTTCTGACCAAATACGACATGTACAGACAATAACAAAGTATGCACAAGCAAAGTATGTGATACTGTAATATCCGGTCGCGCAGATGTGTACAATAAAACCACATCATGTTCAATATGCCGACAAACAACTGAAATGGGCATGGTGAATGCCGCACCTCTATCACAAATACATTTTGCATGTAAATCACCCTGTGACGTCAAAAACTGGGAGATTTCAGGAGCTGGATAAAAAGAGAGAAGTTGAAATGCAATTGAGTTGTCCAAATATAGCATGACTCATTAGTGAAATGCTGCACGTACACCACGTAGAGCACTATTCCATCTGCTCTCTTGCTGTACTGTGCACTGCCTTCCTCCCTCCCCCCCCCCCCCCCCCCGCCTTTTGTTCAGCTGTACACTACAGCAATCTCTCCATTCATTTGTTCTCCTCGCCAGACAGAATCACATAAATTAATCATGGAGCTTGACATCTATGCCTCTTCCCACAAAACAATGTCATACACACACGCTTGTTCAGCAAACAAAACCAAACATGCTACATTTGTACAAAACAATTAACTATACCTCTCAAGGTGGCAAAAAGGACCTTGTTTATTTTTTTATAGCATGAGTAATTTCAATTCAGTAAACTCTTCTTTGTTTGTCTTTTAAACTTCATACGTAATTTTGACGAACAATTAAGACAACCTTGGTATATCAAACATGTACACTTGACTCTTGTGATTTTTCACTTTGCTATTAAAGATATATTAAATGGACCTCTGAAAATATGTGCATTGTTTTTGTTTTGCTTTTGTACGGTTGACATCCAGTTTGTCTCCACTGTTTGAACATAGAGCTCTCTGAAATCCCTCTCAAAGGGTAAGCAAACAACCTCACACTGACATTTTTTGTGTCTTGTTTCTCTATGATAAATCAATTCTTCATTATACCTGTGAAAGCTTCCTATAGACTTCAAGGCTTACAAGTGTCAATGATCTGTTTTCCTCTGTGTCTTCATCTGACACACATTCTATTTTCATTCTAAAGGGATAGTACAGTATCGGTGGAGATGAGAATTGGGCTTTTAACTTTTTGCGAGATACCAAGAAAATATTTATCATACAGAGCATACCATTTTAAGAGGAATTCAAAGTTTATTTGATGTAGATCAGGTTTGGTATGACTGAAACATCCAAAAACAAAGTAAAACAAAGCGATCGTAATAAAGTGTGGGTCCCACACTTTACTAGAATCGCTCTTCTTTGGATATTGTATCAGCCATTTCAAAAACAATTTTCATCAAATAAACATTGAATTCCTCATAGAATTACATGCTCTTTCATATTTCATATTACGAAGAGGTTTCTCATTATCTCATTAAAAAAAAAAAAGTTAGAAACCTGAAATTAGGTCTCAATCAAAACTGTACGATCCCTTTAACATTTGTGTGATGAACATAATAATACATTATGTCACAGACTCAGAGAGTCAGGCTCACTTAAAACATTCCATCATAAATTTGCACGCACTGGTCCATCATGACACACGGTCGCCTACATTCACACGCACCCTTGATAATACTGTATACACCAAATATTTTGTGATGTTTAATTTTTGCAGATTTTGAGAGTCAGGTACTATTCACAAATTTGAAAACATGCGAAAATATCAACACTGATCCTGACATGAATGTGCCATGCATGCATTCGTTTCTCCGTTCAGTGCTGTACTCCACAATCGCGAATCTAACCACTTCCGAAATTGTTGGGAAGTCCGGATATGCGAAAAATTAGACTCGCTATAATAAATAGCATAAACAGCACTCGTACATATTAACACTGCATCCGTCATAATACAAAAGATTGATGTACCTTCCCCAATGCAACATCCACACCTGCAATTAATTCTGAAATCAAACAGGGAAGGTTCTTGTGCCCAATGCAAAGCAGAGAGCACGGTAGATTGTATTAAGGTTTAATACAGACAGGGGCCTGTGAAATTGCGTTGCACGGTACCCTGAGCTGTCATTCACCGAGATAACAAAATAGATGGGTTGCCATCATAATTACACAATGCTCTCCACATGTAATCAGCTACATCTGTATGCTTGGGCAGAGCGGTTTTTGCCTGGTTAGGAAGGGCATATTTTCAAAAGATTTTCAAAGCGGCACAGAAAATAACACAGCTTCCTCAGATACAACTAATGTACATTGTCATCTACTACGGCAGCCCTGTATGGCACTGGTATAACCTACATGTACATGTACAATAAAATAGCCTTTTGAAGCAACAGCATTTCACTCTAGCAAAATTGTAGTTGACATTGTTACATCAAATGGCATGTATTGTATACCAGGTACTGAAATCAATGTGAGGCCATTTGTGGCCCCTGTCATGGGAGTCACTGAAACATAACTTTGTACCTAGATTTGCATCATACTGTACAGACTGTAATTCTGACTTTATGGCCAGGTTCAACATTTTACTGAATCGCTGTACATGTATGTACTAACAGTTTTCTGCAATATGACTGGACGTTCCCGAATTGAGTGATAACCCTATAAAAAAGGCAAATACCAAGCGATGTCTCGCCTACATAAATTTGTGATTACACAATTGTATAGGGTTTTTTTAATGTAAGTTCATTGACCTTTTGACCTTGTCTGAATTACCCAATATTTGAACTTGACCAGCATCTGTGGTGTGAGTTTTGTGGTCATAGCTCAAGGCTGTGGAAGGGGGAGGGGTAGGGGAGGGAGTGGGGGTTTGAAGAGGGATACTTCCATGACAAACTTTTAGTATTGACCATGATTGTAGAGTAGAACATCCATCAGTCATACTCTATGTTATATCATATTGTATGCCATTTCTTGGGAGAATCCTACAGCCATATCGGCTGTAATACAAATCTACTTATCATAAATATCAAGCGCCATATAAAATGCTTAAATGTACCTTTGCGGGGACTGGCTGGAGGGGTGCTCTCTGGTGAGCATACCGGGGAGAGGGTGGAATCCTTGGTGAGAAGAACTCTCTGTTGAGACTGCAGCTGACGGCAATGGCGTACCGCCATGCACGTACCCGTAGGAAAGGTAGCCATCTTGGGATGCGGACGAATGAAGCACCCGTACGGCTTCACCACCTAGCGGAGGACGGTTGCCTCAGGCTGGAGGAATGAGGAGCAAGAGAGAAATGTAGATGAGTGCAGGCAAGAAGCTCCTTGGTGCAGGCACTACAGTAGAGACAGGATGTTATGTCAGTGATGTCTTGGGTAACAAGAGAACCTGTAGTCTCATGATGAAGACCCTATTGACAACTCAGCATCACCCTAGCAAACTACATGTAAGCACTCCATCAAAAGAGGGCTTTCAAGCTAATAATACAGATATTGCTGTCATTTGTCACTTGTTTCGTACGAGTTTACAAAAAAATGATGTATGGAAATGTACACTGTACACTTGCACAATATCATTGTACTGTACATACTATATACTGTACATCACGGGGGGAGGATTAACAAGAATTTATTCAGTCATACAATTTCTCTCTTAACCTACTCTGATCTGGTTCAGATCTTTATCCATGAAGTACAGATTTGCCTGTGTGATCCCATTCTTTGACCGATGCAACCATTACTGTGTACACATGCTGTGTGGGTATCTGTGTCTATATGTATGCATCTTTCTATTTCCTTCATAGAAAAATAGAAAGAGAGTTAAAGGGATCGTATAGTTTTGGTTGAGACCTAATTTCAAGTTTCTAACATTTTTTGGTGAGATAATGAGAAGCCTCTTATGAAATATGAAAGAGCATGTAATTCCATGAGGAATCCAACGTTTATTTGATGAAAATTGGTTTTGAAATGGCTGAGATGTTCAAAAAGGAGCAATTCTAATAAAGTGTGGGATCCACACTTTATTACGATCGCTTTGTTTTACTTTGTTTTTGGATGTTTCAGTCATTCCAAACCCGATTTTCATCAAAGAAACTTTGATTTCCTCCTAAAATGGTACACTCTGTACTATATCATAAGTGTTTTCTTGGTATCTTGCAAAAAGTTAAAAGCCCAATTCTCATCTCCAACAATACTGTACCATCCCTTTACTAAATTGGACAGTCACAAACATATCCATTGAATAGGTCAAGTAGGCTGTTGGGGTCTGTAATCCAAGACAACCAGCATGTAATCTGAGCATACTAAAGGAATGCCCTCCCATGGAAACCCTGCTATGACGTACCTCATTTGTTATCTCCGCAGAATCAATGCACTGGGCAGTGATACACTTTACTACTGTAGATACATATATATAAGTACCAGTCAACAGCTGGCTGATAACATACAGTCCTACATGTGCACAGGCAGGATAACGGATTATCTAACATGGCTTTATCACAGTCCACACCTTAGGCTACAAGTACAATGTAGAACGGTGGTACAAAATGTACTTCAGGAAGGCTTAGTGCCCCCCCCCCCACCCACTTTTTTTTTTTCCATTCCACTCAAGACTTGACACTACCCTACGATTTACACACAGATGCAGGTACTCATCATACATTTGCTTGATCTGGCAAGTGGTGGATATGGGGGGGGGGGGGGGGATAGGGGGTACATTGCATACAAAAGTCTTGCCATCACTCAATCCGAAGGGTAACACTTTACCTACTAAAGGACAATAACCTACAAAAGAACCACCATCCATTACAATGTTATTAAGTTTACCAGCTGATAAAGAGAGCTTTATACTACATCGTACATGGAAACATCTCTGACATGGATTGACAGTCTCTGATACAATGTACTACATTGAATGCTGCAAGCGCACAGTTTGTGCTTGGATCTAAGTGCACCATGTCCATGAGATTGGTCAACTGGCAAGGCTGGTGACCTCACACTTTCGTCCTTTAAAGGTCGTACGACCGCCAAATCATGGCAAAGTCATGTGGTGTGAAGGGGGCCCAACATATTTGCAACTTTAATAAAGAGCACTGCTCAATATGTTTCAAAATATTTTCCAAAAATTTCCCCAACATAATTTGTGATTCAGATGTTCATTCAGTGTATGCTGTACATTGATTAAAGGGATCATATAGTTTTGGTTGAGACCTAATTTTGAGTTTTTTACATTTCTTGGTGAGAATAATGAGAAAAACGTCTTATGAAAATATGAAAGAGCATGTAATTCCTCAAGGAATTAAAACATTATTTGATGAAAAATTGGTTTTGAAAATGGCTGAGATTAACCAAAAACAGAGCAATTCGAATAAAGTGTGGGGGACCCTCTTTTTTAATACGATCGCTTTTGTTTTTTGGATGTTTTCAGTCATTCCAAACCCGATTTTCATCAAAATAAAACTTTTGAATTCCTCTTAAAGTGGTATGCTCTGTACTATTTCATAAGTGTTTTTCTTGCCTGTGGTATCTCGCAAAAATAAAAGTTAAAAGCCCAATTCTCATCTCCACCAATACTGTACCATCCCATCAAATAACATGTTTTTTTCATTCCCCTCCCACAGCTTTGAATACACATCCAGGAGCTTGGCCAAAACATAGCCTCTATGAAGTGCACTGCTAAAAACACAGTGCAGTACATAGAGTATCTTTTTACATGTGTCCCGTATTTTTACAAGACTTCTAAAAAAGCGACGTCTTTAAAAAACAAAGACAAAGTCTGCAATTCTAAGCATCCATCCTGCAATGACAGATCTCCCACACTGATAAGCGGCGAAGTCTTAGGATGGCGGGAAGACTTTTGCGGTCTCTTACTTAACAGACCGCAACCTCTAGACAATGCCTTGTCTAGTGACTACCACACACACACTCACAATGACACTTGCCTTCACTTCTTTGCTTCTCTTCTGCAGATCGAGAAATAAACCGTTTCAGTCTCGTCGAGTATCCAAATCTCCGTAAAAGCGATTTCCCTTTTTTACCAGGTGAGAGCACAGGAGTTTTCTGCAAAAATAAGCCAAACAAATATGAAAATTCCAAATTGGATCAACGAGGAAGATTTCTACCATCCACCCCCCTCGACCCTCTTCTATCTGTGTATGAGGAGAAATGGATAAACTGCCTGTAGCTAGTTTATATGCATTGTTTGCATCACACAGCACTCACTCAGGCAGTGGTCAAAAGGAAAGAAAAAAATCAATACTGAGCAAACAACCAATCAGCAAGCAGAGTTTGGCATCCTGTTGTCCTACTGCTGAAGTAACCACCTGGTTTTTTGACATCAGCATGTGGACATACTGTAGAGAAAATTCCACTCGGTAATACTGCAAGTTTCTTGGCTTCTTCAGGAAAACAAAAACATTTCAAGGATTTCATTGAATAAAATCAGGTGAAATGCTATTCCATTTTCAAAATTGACTATTTAGATAACAAAATACAAATAAAAACTAGAAAAACAGACTACTTGTATGTTTAAAAGTTTCATGAAGATTGGAAAAATGGAAGTTATGCAGAGGAAAAGTTAACAAGTGTTTACAAGACAGCCATATGACCAATTTAACCCGCTGAAGACTAATCCTGAGTATTCTCGGGCTGGGGTAAATGGAAAATGCATGTTATGTAGGAAAATCAGTCCATAGTACACACAACTATACTTTGGTGCATATCAGATTGACACAGCTCTGTAACGAAGCATTTTTTTTTCCTTATTGGAATAACTTTGACAATGTTCAGTGTTTTGAAAACAAAAAGTGATAAAGAGTGATATCCTAAAAAGGTTTTCTTCTCAGCTCTCCATATCTCTGCCCACGATACACTGTACAACGGTGTACGTATGTAGGTCATGACATTATCACCAATCTTGCAAGACACACAAACTCCATTCGAATATAACCGTAGACAATACCTTTCCTTATCAGTATGTGTACACTACAGCTAAAGAGTCAAGGTTTACAACCTAGAATCACAAGCTACTGTGTTATGCCCACTGTAAAACACAATATTTTAGCGGCATGCAGTTATCATGAATTGGAGCGAACTGCTTTTTTCACAGCATGAAATTTTCGCGAAGTCCCTTTGGCAATCAATGCACATAGTGTAGACAAGAGCCTTCGTGTGCATTCAAATTTCAAGAATTTTGGCTCTCGTGAAATTCGCTATTACATGCACGCGAACATTCTTTGTTTTACAGTAATGACTTTCTTGTACTCTCTAGCTTTTAACACTCAAGAAGAAACACATAAAGTTTATTCTCATGAGATTTATTACTGGATTTTATCAGATTCACATGGGATTCACATGATGATCTAATGGTTTTACAGAAGCTGTCTGTAAATCAGGTCAGTCTTAGATTTACATCTCTCTGTCATTTGCACTACACAAGAAGATCACTGTTACATCATGTGCATTGCTACTGTATGGTCACAACACTTCCCACTGGGTAGGCTCTTCCTGTGGGGTGGGGAAGGGGGCCCGCCGTGTGTGCGGTTTGGGGGGGGGGGTGCCATTATACAATGAGGAAATCAATAACTGGACACAATACAAGTCAATAGAGTCGACCCCCTTGCTGAGTTTGTTAAGAAGGTATCACACGAACTATCCACTGTAAGCCTGGAATTTTCCACACCATTTTACTCTCGGGACAAGGTTGATTCAGACATAAGGATAACCTTCAACCTTACGTAACTACAAATTTTGGTGTATATGTTCTCTTTGTAGCACTAGCACTGCAAAGGTCAGTGCAACATGTGACGAACAAACAAAAAACCTCAACCTGCACAATGTAGGTCACACGAATACAATGACCTGCATACACTGAATTCTACACACAAAGTAATCATGTGCACCATTACAGCTAAGACAATGGCAAGTGCGTGCCAAGAGAGCTGTAGCCTTTAAACGAGGCGACTCGCTCTGCGTGCCCCCGTATAGCGCGTTTACCCCACAAACCTGTTGGCCGGCGAGTGGAGCGAGCCGCCTTTATCCACTCGTTCAAGGATGTGTACTTTTGTCGTTGTTGTTGCTTTATATTCTTTGACAAATTTGCGTACAAATTTGACGCAGAAAATACGCACGGCACCAGAATACAAGAGACCCGCGGGTCTAGCGCTCACCTGAGTATCGCAAGTTCACCTTTCACGCAGTCACTAATCTAAATTATTCACAGCTCTACCAAAATTTGACGAGGCATTCTCAAGTGGAAGATGAAAATGTACAATAAGGGCCCAATTTTTTCAAGATTCCTTAATTTGGGGGAATTGGGGCCCCCTGGGGCCCTCTGGGTGGGGCATGGTGCCCAGTTTGATAAATTGAGATCCTGACCACCTAGGGATGCTACCTGCCAAGTTTGACAAAAATCCATCATGAGGTTTTCAGGAAGAAGATGAAAATGTACAATTCAGGCCCCCATTTGGACCCTTCCAACCACCCCCCCCCCCCTACCCCCAAGAGGGGCACCCCTGGATCTCCTATGAACAAACTTGAAACTACAGTCATTAATGTACTCACTCATAGTATTATCTCAGCTCTATAACTTCTGATTCTAGAGAAGATTTTTAAAGATTCCTTCATTTGGGGGGTTTGGGCCCCCTGGGGGCCCCCTGGGCGGGGCATGGTGCCCATTTTAACAAATTGAGATCCTAACCCCTAGGGATGCTACCTGCCAAGTTTGGTGAAAATGGGTCATGGGGTTCTCAAGAAGAAGATAAAAATGTACAATTTAGGCCCCATTAGGACCCCTCCTCACCCCCCCCCCCCCCCCCCCCCCCCCCCCCCCCCCCCCCCCCCCCCCCGGGTCCCAAGGGGGGCACCCCTGATTCTGCCATGAACAAACTTGAAACTACAGTCATCAATGTGCTAACTCATAGTATTAACCTAGCTCTATCACTTCTGGTTCTAGAGAAGAAGATTTTTGCGGATTCCTTAATTTTGGGGGGTTTGGGCCCCCTGGGGGCCCCCTGGGTGGGTCATGGTGCCCATTTTAACAAATGGAGTTCCTAACCCCCTAGGGATGCTACCTGCCAAGTTTGGTGAAAATGGGTCATGGAGTTCTCAAGAAGAAGATGAAAATGTACAATTTAGGCCCCATTAGAACCCTTCCCCACCCCCCTCCCCTGGGTCCCAAGGGGGGCACCCCTGATTCTGCCATGAACAAACTTGAAACTACAGTCATCAATGTACTAACTCATAGTATTAACTTAGCTCTATCACTTCTGGTTCTAGAGAAGAAGATTTTTACAGATTCCTTAATTTTGGGGGGTTTGGGCCCCCCTGGGGGCCCCCTGGGTGGGGCATGGTGCCCATTTTAACAAATTGAGTTCCTAACCCCCTAGGGATGCTACCTGCTAAGTTTGATGAAAATCGGTCATGGCGTTTTCAAGAAGAAGATGAAAATGTAAAAAGTTTACGCACGACGCACGACGGACGACGGACGACGGACAACGGACGACGCACGACGCACGACGGACGCCGGACGAAGGGCGATCGCAATAGCTCACTTGAGCCTTTGGCTCAGATGAGCTAATAAAGCAACAACAACGACAAAAGTACACATCCCTGAACGAGTGGATAAAGGCGGCTCGCTCCACTCGCCGGCCAACAGGTTTGTGGGGTAAACGCGCTATACGGGGGCACGCAGAGCGAGTCGCCTTGTTTAAAGGCTAAGAGAGCTGAGGAGAAATATCCATGCAAGGTCTGAATCTAATCATATGTTGATACATAATAATGTACGTACACACAACATTCCATCCCACTACCACCTTGAGAAGGGTCACTTTGCCCTACATTCATGATCTCCCTGGTGTACATGGTACATGTAGGTGGGTTGGCTTTGTGTTAATCAAATTATCACCACACATCCGCGTTAAAATGCACATGGCATCTTTTTTTTTTCTTTTTTCTTTTTTTTTTGGGGGGGGAGGGGGTGGTCATCTTGCAATAGATCTCATTATACATGTAACTCAATGCAATATACTCAGTGTGATATTCTGCAACTACATTGTAACTGGATCATTGGTTGTTGTTTTTTTGCAATGAGCGAAGGTCGTAAAACTGGTGTAAAAAAACAAACATAAAACTAATGTCTGATATCAAAAGTCTCTACATCTGAAAGCAGTCACAAATATTGCACACAAATCTTTAATATTATAAGTTAGACTGGCAGGTTTTGTTTCATGGACAATGCAAACCAAGTATAGGTAGGTTACTACAATGTAGTAGATGGTAGCTAAATTGTTTTGTTGTTTGGTTGTTTCTTTTTTCTTCTTCTTCTTCTCAAGAAAGAGAGTGTTAATTTGAATGGAAGTAATGGACACGTCTATAAGCAACCATCGCAGACAATTTTGACAATGAAATGGAATATGTATCAAAATATTATACCCATTTAAAAGTCAGGTGATTAAACTATTAATGTTGTTGATCTCTAAACAATGCCCTATAATGTACACCCCCATAATGACACTGTTAATAAGCTTGCATACAAAATCTCTCTATAGGCGTGTCTTCATCAGCCCGAAGTTTCAAAATAGCGCGCTATCTTGCGGTTTAATACCAAACTAGTCCGATGTCAAAATAGCGCGCTATCTGTGTAGTGAAGACGCAGATAGCGCGCTATTTGATCGGGAAAATTTCCCCCAAAATCTTGGTCTAGTTCGTCAACTAGAGCGCTAATTCGTGAAATAGCGCGCTATCTTGGGTGCGTCTCCATCAGCCCGAAATTTTCTCGATCCCTCCACGCTTCTGGTTAGCCAGCTGGCAATGGAAAGCGCATGTACAAGCAGCTAGTGATTGTGTGTAGTACATTACATGCACGGTGTATTCAAGGATCACATGTGTGTACTATAGGCCTACTGTTGTTGTCATCTGAACCAGGGAGGTGATTTCTCTCACCTCCCTATTAAAACAGAGCCGTGCATGCTGGCTGTTCTTTTGTAAACTTCTTCTTCTGGTCCACTCTACCTTAGCTGAAGATTCTTGCAGATTGTGTGCATTTTGGATTTGTTTAAACATTTCAATTCGTTAATTTCATACACGTGTATAAGATGCCTCACTGGACAGAAGAAAGAGCAGCGTTATTAATATCCCTTTGGAGAGAATTTGCTGTACTGCTCACCTCCCTGGTTGTAGAATCGTACATACGGTGATATGGGAGATTTTGAGCGGGGAAATCCACTTTCGAACCGCGAGCCAGGCAGAGTAATATTGCAAAGTGCGCATGCGTCAATTTTCGGACTAATTTCCCGAAGCAGGCTGTTCGAGCTGATGAAGACGCACATTCGCTGTATCGGGCTATTTTCTAAGACCGCAAAATGTCCCGCTAGTTTGAACTTCGGGCTGATGAAGACACGCCTTATATGTGGGTGTCATCTTTCTGAATTGGTTTCAGTTACTGGGTTAAATTTCTGTGGTTTAGAAGGCCCTACTGGAAGCAAAGCGGAATATCTGTACCCAGCTGTAGCCTATAACTACAGCTGTAGTAGGCCTAACACATGGCATTCTTCTGGGAATTTCTTAATAGCACTCTTATAATCCAACAGCTATTTCAATTGTTGTTGTTTTTTCAACAGCTGACTTGCTAGATTTGGACAGGAAATACAAAATAATCCACACACACAAGTGGCATGGCAGCTTTCGTCTGTTCTGAAATGGACTCAAGATCACCTTGAAAAGAGCACAAGTCAGCCCCATGATCAACACAGTGTCAATGACATTTGATCTTTACGGACTGCAGGGCTCCTGGGTAGTGATGTTCTAGCTTAAGAGTAGTCTCCATAGATCACTCCCACCATGCCTGTAGACGGTACTTCATCCATGAATCATATCCATGGCAACTTCAATCCTCACCAAAGGTTTCAAGTTCATACAACCTTACCTATCATAGGCTCCTAATGTACTGTACTAATATGCAAAGAGGAACTGTACAGTTGTATCTTGGTAATTAGAAATATATGACATTAGGTTTGAAGGGTGTTACATACCAAAATTCTTTCTCTTTTTTTTTTTTTTTTTAACATTTGCCAAGTCAGGCAAGCAGGTCAATTCTCAAACTGTAATACAAAACACTTGCACTGTTCTACACAGTGCCCCCCCCCCCCCCTGCAGATATATGTACCAGCAAGAATTGTTAGAAAACATTGTATTACTCTGTGCTTCCCTAAAGCTTAGCATATACACTGTAGACTGAAGTTTATAATTTCCTCTCTAGACAAAATTAGGCCTACTGCTAATGGTAGTCTCCCACTGAGAAGGTCGACAGGATAACTAACCCCTGCTAGGACCTTTACATTGTATCATAAAATAGGTTCACTTTGAATCAGCAGCACACAAATCACAAAAAGAGGAATTGCAATGATAGTTTGTGGAATGAATACGCGTCACAAGTTATTTGTAATACACTGACTACAATTGGTGCATGACAGACAAAACGGAGCAGGACCACCACAACGATTTTGTCCTCCACAATATTTCATCACCAAACACATTATCCTGAATGGTAACAATCAGACCATAATGTTGGAAGGTGCTGGGTATTCCTGAGGGGAGGGAATTCTGCCTATTACATTGTATGCATGATTCAAGTACTGTATTTACTGTGATGTAGATTAAACGGGATTTCTTACAAACTTTTACATTTAGGCCATGCATGTATATATTTCTTTTTTATTCTTTTTTTACCCACCTATTACACAAAGGACAGACATTATAAACAGAACATGCGCTACAAGTATACCATGTGCAGTAAATTCAGCCAAAGTGCCTTGTATCAGAACCACTTTGCATGATATTAGGGGTACACGTGTAACTTATTAAGTGACTTGTGGAGCAATGCTGCAGATTACTGGAGAAACTTGGAAAGACTTGGATTACAGAATTATAAAAAGAATATCAAATTTACAGGGTCAAAGCAGGGAGGTGGAAGAAACTCCACCTCCCTGGTCAAAGTAACTTCACTTAATATTGTCATACAGTATACAGCTGTTCATACGGTATTGGACAATTTAATGCAAACGACTGAGGTATTGTATAATTTGCAAACTTGGGCAAACATCTTTGAAACTATCTCTAGTTGTGAACAGTCTAGGCCTGCAATAAGCATTTAATCTTGGCATTCACCTGTCCTGTCATGGGGATCTCGTGCATTAAATCCTACAAATTGTACATTGTACACGGTCTGTACATGGTTTGTATGATTACTTTAAAGATAATATAAAGTTTTGAGACCTCAAAAGTTTCCCTGAATCTTGTCTTAGTTGGTGTTTCAGGTTAAAGTACCTTTCATATACAATTGCAACACTGTGAGACTTACTCGCCCCAAAGTGCTCTCATGTCTTAGTAATCATGCAATAATGGTTTCGTACCAGAGCCGCCGCCGTACGGCAGCGAGGTACAAGTTTGTAGTACACATATTGTACGAAACCATTAGTGCATGATAACTGCGACCACCAGCGTGCAGCCCCATACACATACTGTAGCTATTCTGCGACCAGGTACTGGTAGATGGGTCCCAAACTGTGGAAGCATACTCAACAATTGGTCGAACCAACGTTTTGTAAGCTGTGGCTTTAACATCACAAGATTTTATGCGAAGATTGCGTTTTAAAAATGCAAGCACATTATTGGCTTATCAGAGTTATACCCTCACCATACTCCTATGGAGTATAAGGCCAAGTAAAAAAAGAAAGTAGTTTCTCGTCCGGGTTTTTTGAGCAAGGCGTTGAGGGAGGTCCTTACTATTTGATATCTTACTATTTTTTCGGGAATTGTCAAAATGAAAGTAATATGTGTTTCTCGTCCGGTAATTCTGAGAAAGGTAACGAGAGAGGACTTTACTATTTTCTATATCCAATTTATGAAATGAAATATCACTCTGGTAGCTGTGTTATGAGAGACCAGGTCCTAAGTGTATGTCTTGGCTGCACTCTGTGCATTTTTAAACAAATATTATGTACAATACTTGAAGTGAAACTTCATGCATGCAGAAATACATTTGCTTTTTCTTTCCACTATACAGATGTCGAGGGAAAATGACCATCTTAATACTGGTATTTAGTGTTGTAATGGCATTTCTGATACCAGTGTACTTGCAATTCTGATGTATTGTGCTATTAATCGAAAACATATCTTTCAACAAATGTACGACTGAAATGAATTCCATGATACTGAGTAATATTCAAAAAACTGCTTTATTTGTCATTGATGTTTGTGATTTTTTGTGTCCACACTGTCACAGCTGGTATGTATCTGCATTTCTTCACAGTAACAATTGTAGCACATTCAACGGGAAACTGGCTTGTACAATTGCAGATGGATGTCAAAATGATACTGATATGGCATTATAGCATTACACATTTAAAGATGTTTCTTCATGTTCTAAAAAGACATTTGATAATCACTCATCATTTGGATGATGAATATACCACACTACAGATGATACGACTCACGGCCGTGTCCGTGAATTTACATCGTAAAGAAAACTATCCCGCAAAAATACGAGACAAACCAGAATCCGTGGAAAAGTTATTTATTTTGTAGATACACCCATTTAATAATTTCTACATTTGCTGGAAAAGTGCATTCATTTTCTCTTCAAAATAGAACAATACATCGCCGTCAGATGCAACGTTACAGAGCAGAGTCTCACACACATGTAGACAGCACAGTGCCGGAAGACCCGCTGTCGACCCGCGGCGCCTGATAGGTACTCGAATTCGCACTGCTCGATAAGGGTAAAATCTCGCACCGATAATAAAGGGCCGTAAAGTGCACAATTGCCAAAATACGAACAATGCGCGAAATATGCGTGGAATATCAGCGATTGGTCGCAAAAATGTTGCCGCTATCGCGTTCACGACGTACCGAGTGCGCTGTACATCACAGCCCAGGCCCGCCCGCCCATCCAACTACAGTTCGACTGCTTTGTGGGTCATTCCTTCTTGCCGCGCTCACAGTGTGAAATGCATGCGTTATTACATACGCACTACAGAAGCTACAGCTGTACTCCAGCTAAGTAGAGGACGCAAGGCGTAATTAGAAATGAGACATCACAATTGGTAGGTGAATTGTCGGGGGGTTTTTCGGCGGCCGAAAAAATAGTAAATATAAAAAAAGTCGATGCGGCAACTGAAAATCGATGCGGGCGGGGAGCGGGCTGGGACGAGAATAATGAATTTCTTGGTATTTTCAGCGCCATTTTGAAAATAGTAAATAGTAAAAAAATCGATGCGGCGGCCAAAATCGATGCGCGCGAGGACGAGAAACTGGTTTCTTTTTTTACTTGGCCTAAGCTTTCTGACATATGTATTTTATAGTCTAGACTAGCTGAAAATACCTAAATAGGCTATCAGTATAATCACATGAAGCCCTTTCAACCAATTACCCGAGGACAAATTTTTGATCCAAAATACAATCCAACTAGTTCTACATTCTAGACCTAGTTCAGGGTTATTTGGCTGAAGTTTATTCGAAGCCTAAAATATTACTTTCTGGTTACCATTTTACAGTTGAACCTCTCTTATCCAGCCTCCCTTTATCCAGATCTCTCTGTTATATGGATGCAATCTCGCCGTGATTTTTTTTTTTTTTTAATAATTACGGGAGGAAAGGGGGATTCAAAACTCCTTGAGAACTCCTACACAAACACACATACTTCCAACATGATTAACATACATTACATCAAATTTCCTTCCAAACTGCTTACCTTCAGACATTTTAACATCCCAAAAAATCCCCAAATCATCGCAAGAACATGGACAGATTATGCGCTCGAGTCCTCTCATATCGCATTGCTACATACTGTAAAACATGATATATTCGCGGCATGAAATTTTCGCGAATTGGAGCTGACAGCCTTTTTCGTGGCATGAAAATTTCGCAAAGTGCCAATGGCGTTCAATGCATATAGTGTAAACAAGAACTTTCGCGTGCAATTTAATTTCGCGATTCTTGGCACTCGCGAAATTCGCGAAATTAAAGTGCACGCGAAAATTCCTTGTTTTACAGTAACTGTTAGAGATGTAGGTCCATACACAGCCGTCGATATGACTACATAGACATGCATTGTTTCGAGTCATTGCATTGGCTGAGCAACGAATGATATTGAACACTCAAAAATTGTTCACACACAATACACACACAAAGAGAGAGAGGGAGACCATATTCTTACAATGGCGACGTACAGTCGACTTTGCCGAGCCGTGATGATTGCATTTTGAAGCGTAGTTTCGTCAACTCGTACTGTTTATTTTCAAGATCTACTTGATACATTTCTTAATAATTATCGTCTAGGTAAATCATCCCAAGAATTTAAATGATTTCATTCTTGCAAACACGAACCTCTATTTTGGGGTCTGTTACTGAGTGTAACAATGAAAAGGTTGCAGTATACACATTACTACATGTTGGTACTACAATGGGCTACATCAGTACATGTGTATGTACTAGCCTGACCAGACACTGTGAACATTGCGACAGCGCTGCGTGTAGTTAGTGTATGTACATGTACATGTATAAAGCATTGATTGAGTCTCCTGTATCCGACCAAATCCCTTTATCCGGATGAGCCCCCCGGTCCCCGACTTGTCCGGTTACGAGAGGTTCAACTGTGTAGAATGCCAATATGAAAAGTGTAGTCTGCAGCTTTGCCTTTGTTGTTACCATTAATAGTCTCATTAGATTTAGAAACTATTATAAAGTTAGATCTAACCAGTATTATGAGTTATTATGTTAATCAAAGACTTCCATTAAATCTCAGTCTAACCTGCTAACGAACGTTAGACTCAGCTTACTTTCATGATAATGACAAAATCAAAATTTACAAACACAACTCACGTGTAATATTGCTTTTAGATCTACTATTGGACCGGCGCAGCAGCTGTCTTGGGTTTAAAAGATGCACAAAAACTAGTTGTAATCAAGACTTGTCCTGGTTCTCGACTAAGTAACAAATTTCCTTGAGCATGTACTTGGCTTGAATGGCAGTCTGATGTAAATTCTTTGATGTTTGGACGCTACGGAGATGTCGCTAGTCAGCAATCCCTGGATGTTCTATGTGTATCAGTGGTGTGTATCCATCAGCGAGGACGACGGTGTACTGTGTACTTAGTATGCTTTCGCCCGTAGGTCTCGAAAAGGAGGTCAACTTTCCATGTTGCTATGACCGCATAACGCAGTACGTGCGCCAATCGCCAAGGCGGCGGTGAAGAGGGAGCGACCCCTTGCTCGCTCGTGGGGGAGATATCATCAGTGTTGCCAGATGGTGATTTCGGAAACCAAAAAGGGTGAAATTTGGTGATTTTTGAAGTTGTTTGGTGACAAAATTTTAGCCTGGTAACCAAATCAAAATTTGGTGATTTTTGGTAACTTTTTGGTGATTTTTAGACCAATGAAAAATAATCACACTAATTGAAAACGAAAATGCATTTTGCCCAAAGTTTTCCCCTTATTTCCTGTAGAAACATAAGATGTGCCCCTTTTTTGTCACTCGACACACACAAACACTCACATATCCATACACATCATACACATTTTGCATTTAGTATGTGTGACTACGGCGCGCCGAAAATTGCACCGAGACTCGCTCAGAGTGTTTGATAAAGGTTTATTGACATAATCTTGTCTTGAAATTGAAGCCTTACCTACGCTTTTCCAAATTTGGTGATTTTTGATGGCTTTTGGTGATTTTTTACAAGCCTTTTGGTGATTTTGCTCTGTTGGGACCTGGCAACGCTGGATATCATGCGTCCCATTCATGATCCGTGCTAGTCAACATAGCAAGGTTAGATCTGTGGTTGATATTTGGTGCGAAAAGTGGACATAATTCCTATCGTCATGAAGAAGCCTAGGGAAAGGAGAAAATGTCGAGTCCCCATTTTCTCTTTGTAGTTTGTACGCTCTCTTCCTTCTTTTATTTGTCCTTTCATTTCCTGCTTTTTCTTTACTATTGAATTCTTATTCCAAAATCTTTTCTTTATCCAGGGAGTCTCTGATTTTTCTTCCTTTTTCTTTTTTCGTTCTAAAACTGAATATAGGCATCAACATAACACATTTTCATCATAGTCGCTCGCGAAAGGTTTGAAGAAAAGAAAAATTGCCTGTAAAATATGTGTAGGCCTACATAAACGTTACACTTTCGATATAAGCATGGGGGCATTATGTCATTTCTGTAATGTTGTACAGTGTGTATAGCAACAGCTACTTGTTTCTTTTATCTAAAAAACTTCTAAGTTGGCCTACGATGGACTTGAGACTGAATGCTACCGTATAAAAAGGTCATAAACACAAAACGTTTTATGAGGACTGAGCCTACACAATAGGTCTAACTATAAGCTATACAGATATGACAAATTATCATAAATATTATTTTGTATCAGAATATCACATAATTAGATTTTCTCACATCTTGTGCTTGAAAATTTAACTCTTTCACGTTTCACATGTAGCTACAACTTCAATAGAACAATTACGCAAGTAGCTGCATGATTTGACAATATTAAAGGGATAGTACAGTTTTGGTTGAGATGAGAAATAGGCTTTCGAATTTTTGCAAGATACCAAGAAAACACTTATGATATAGCACAGAGCATACCATTTTAAGAGGAATTCAAAGTTTATTTGATGAAAATCGGGTTTGGAATAACTGAAACATCCAAAAACAAAGTAAAACAAAGCGATCATTACAAAGTGTGGGTCCCACACTTTGTAACGATCGTTCTTTTTTTGATATCTCAGCCATTTCAAAACCAATTTTTATCAAATAAACGTTGAATTCCTCATAAAATTGCATGCTCTTTCATATTTCATATGAGATTTCTCATTATCTCACCTAAAAATGTTAGAAACCTGAAATTAGGTCTCAACCAGAACTGTACGATCCCTTTAAATCATGCAGGCCCAACTCAAACCATTACTTGTAGTACACATATTTATCATAATTAGCATTATTTAGCATGTTGAGTAGAACATGGAGCTAAGTACAGTACAGTATGTAAATAGCTCCATGAGTAGAACATCGTCAATGTACACTCACATCCATCGATGCAGGGGCGGATACAGTAAACAGGAGGCATACGAGGGGGCACCTTAAAATAAGGGGTACGCCTCCCCCTTCTATTTGTTTCTATATCTTTTGTTTTAACAAAAGATAAAGGGGGGTCGCCCGGTGCGCCCCGCCCCTCTGGATCCACCACTGCGGTATGACCTTGACCTGCGTCTACGGCGTCCGCCCAGGGCTGAGCACTCAGCTGGGCGACCCCGACCCTCGGGATCGGAGCGTTTAGCCGAAGTCAAAACGAATGCTGCAAAATGCACAGAGCGCGCACGTGACAAGATTGCACGTGGCCTCACTGGGACAGGATCGAAATGAACGTCAGTACCAGTGTATTCAAAGCGCCACTAACTTGAAATTGCCACATCACAAGCCCACCGGAATCACAAGCCACTAGCTAGCTGTGCACACACTGCACGGAATAAAGATTCTGAAAAAACAACGGCGTTCGATTTTACAGCGGTCCATGATTTCAAAGCGAGGTTTCTGTCTCACCTCCCTGGTTCGATTCTGATTTTGCAAATTTTTTGTTCTATGCCAGTTTTGTGTTCCTTCTAAGAAGTTCTAGAATCATTTTTACTGCTGACAGCAAAAACAAAGTGCTCGATTTACATGCTGAAACATGATCGAATTACGATCGATGTCGATAGCAGAAGCAAAGACCGAGCTCGTCTATAGTCATTCGATGAAAAGCAATAAAATTAATTAAAGAATCAAAATCATCTCACAAGGAAGACTGGATGTAAGCTATACATACCTCATTGATTTCGCTGCTGGTATTCTGGAAAACCCGATAATAATTGGCGTCAGAAACCTTTTGTATTAAAATTTTTATATCGTATATTTTCACTCTCTATATCTCTATGTGAACATTCTATTTTCTACGTAAATGAGACATATTAATTAGGGCCTATAAATTGAACACAGAATAGCAAAATAACCATGATTCATTCTAGCTTTCGGGTGTTTTTTTTTTTTATTTTTGCTGCAAACTGATTAAAGTTAGAGAGCCATGAAAAAAAGCGAAGATCTGATCATTTTCAAGTGTATTGTGGAAATGTTGTCTGCAAGAGTGTAAAGTGCTTCTATAGGCCCTATCTTTGTTGAAGTTGAATTCAAAATAGTAAATTTCAACAGAAGATTGGGGCCTAACTTTCATTAGAATCGGATGTATAATAAGAAAAAAAATGCCTTAATCCCATAGATCTACAGGTTCTTACTTCCAAGTCTCACACAATAATGTTTCATTGAGAAATCAATGATAGGCTCTACATGCTTGCAACCGTGCATAGGCCTTCAGGCTATGATAGATCGAAAACGTCTTCCCACTCTCTCATTGCCTATACGCAAAGTAGAAAATAATCATTATTGTGCAACTCGTGCAATAAAATTATTCATTTTGACAATGACCCTCCTGACAAACTATGTGCGATTATTGACAAGGGGGATGTAATCATTTATATAATGTGCTTCATGAAGAAAAACAAATAAGTGAAACGTTTCACTTCAAGAGTGTGTTTGACTCATGATTCCCTGTTCTGCGCAGCTCAGAGAGGAGGGGACTAGTACAAAATTGATAGTCTTGTAAAAGTTAATTGCCCCGTATAACCTGGTCGTCGGGGTATTATAGTCCGGGAGCCAGCGGGGGTCAGCCTAGCTGAAAAGGTTACCAATTTTTATGTGTATAGCAATTTAGTACATATGCCCCTGAGTATGGAAATGCATACACGTCTGGCTGGTCATCGGTGGTGGGTGTGGCCAGGAGGGCCACAAAAAGGACCCCCCCCCCCCCCCAAATTAGGCTAGCCTAGCTGGAAAAGTAAAACCTTGAAAACAACTGGAACTTGTTCGTTACACTTACAGGATAAATGAATGACCATTGCCAGACGTTTTAAGTGGTGGGGGGGGTAGCCGCCAGACGCTCTTAAAGGACAAGTTCACCTTCATAAACATAAGGATTGAGAGAATGTAGCAATATTAGTAGAACACATCATTGAAAGTTTGAGGAAAATCAGACAATCCGTTCAAAAGTTATGAATTTTTGAAGTTTTTGTGCAGTACCCGCTGGATGAGAAGACTACTGCAGTGTATGAATAACTTAGATGTCACATGCGTACAACAATATAAGGAAAATATAAAGAGAATTTCACAAAATTCCATGTTTTGAAAAAAGTACACATTCCCCTGACTCGTTACCGATAAATGTTATGGGTAATATTATTCCCCCTGCCTTTAGAAAGAGCCAAGTCAATTGCTCTTTTATTATGCGAAAAAAGTGAAAATATGTTGAATTTTCTTTTATATTTTCTTTATACTGTTGTACGCATATGACTCACAAGCTGTAGTAGTCTCCTCATCCAGCGGTTCCAACACAAAAATTTAAAAAATTCATAACTTTTGCATCGATTGTCCAATTTTCCTCAAACTTTCACTGATGTGTTCTACTAATATTGTTGCATTTTCTCAATCCTTATGTTTATGAAGGTGAACTTGTCCTTTAAAGACCCAACTCCATCGTTCGGCTAGGCTAGCCTAGCTGAAAAAGTAACCTCATGAAAACCACTGGAACTTGTTCGTTACACTTACAGGATAAATGAATGACCATTGCCAGACGTTTTAAGTGGTGGGGGGTAGCCGCCAGACGCCCTTAAAGACCCAAATTTTTCCAGCTAGGCTAGCCTAGCTGGAAAAGTTACCTAATGAAACCCACTGGAACTTGTTCGTTACAGGATAAATGAATGGTCATTGCCAGAAGTTTTAAGTGTTGGGGGGGGGGGGGTAGCCGCCAGACGCCCTTAAAGACCCAAATATTTCCAGCTAGGCTGTAGCCTAGCTGAAAAAGTAACCTAATGAAACCCACTGGAACTTGTTCGTTACACTTACAGGATAAATGAATGACCATTGCCAGACGTTTTAAGTGGTGGGGGTAGCCGCCAGACAGACCAAACTTTCTCCAGCTAGGCTTGCCTAGCTGAACAAGGTTAGTAACCTTGTGAAACCCACTGGAACTTGTTCTTTACACTTAATTGAAGCTCCTTGCTCCCTGTAAGCACTTGTGTAAAAGTTAGTATAGAGTGTAAATAGGTTTTAACAAGGAGCTTCAAACACATGGAGATACAACGCTCACTTTCCTTTAGAAGTAAGCTGTGATGCCGCCGTCGTAAAACAGTGGGTGGTTGACCCTTATCTAATCTACTGGAATGTCACTCTGACCGCAATTCGAAAGCCCCGCGGAAAAATACGTCATCGGAAGTCAACGCTCTCGCAATGCATTGTGGACAAATACGTCATCGGAAGTCAACGTTCTCGCAATGCATTGTGGACGCGAAGCGATATTCGGTGATGTTTAGCCATACAGCTCTATGGCGATACTGTACTGTAGCGTGTATTAGCTAGCTAACTCATCGCGCTCGTTAATTGCTTGAATTAAGCTTCCGTAATTCCGTGGCGGACAAAACAAAAATGACTTCGTCTTCACTGACACTGGATGATAGAGACGTGATATGTATTTGTTCCATCCCCAAAACATCTAATCTCATATCCTGTTCTAATGTTTCGTGTACAATCGGTATTTACCACTCCGAATGTGTTGGACTGCAGCTGCACGGGCACGGGAGTGCTGGAAAATCGGATTGGTTTTGCGAGTTATGCGATGCCGATGAGACAGACGACGTATTGGAAGGGGATGTTGAACTTAATTCGGAAACTAAAAAAGGTACCGTTGAATTCATTGTTCTTACTGAGTGATATCATTACAAAAAAAAAAAAAAATAAAAAATCGATAGGTACAGTCAGTGTCAGCATATGCAGCTGCAGGAGGTGGTGGTCTGGATGATCGCTGAGCAAGTTTTTTTTTTGAACACTGAAAGTTGGATCATTTGAGCTGTAGACTTTACAATACGAAAACCAAGGAGCTTCAAACACACTGTTTGAAGCTCCTTGAAATGATTAACACTCAGGCCCTGTCTGCCACAGATAATATTTTCTGATAATTGATAGTACTTCAGAGAGGTATTAAATAGTAGCCAGTTAATACTTGATTTATAATAGACCTACCACGTCACTAATATTAATGATAATCATTTCCATTTGAAAAAAAAAATAATAATGTGTCTCCAAAAGAAATAGTTACACTTACAATAATACAAATTAATGGTTACAGTAATCAAATAACAGTCGTGATGCAATGCTGATTAAAAATAAAAATGATAAGTAATTTACCAATGATAAAAATAATTTAAGCGATAGTCATAAGGATACTGCAGTTACTGCTGCTGCTAACAAGAAATATGATGGGGGGGGGGGGGTTGGTGTCGGGCTTGTATTCAGGGGAAATTTGATATCCGAGTATGTCATTGCAGAATCATTGCTACAGTACATGGCATGAACAAGTCTTAAAATGAAAATCCCATAATTTTTATTGTCAATAATGATCTACCTACAGCGTACTAGTAGTGTATTTGACTACTAGTATGTCGAAGTGGCTTTGCACCCTCAGCCTGATTTTGTTTAGGAGCTGACGGAGGGCTCTTGAGAAAAATTAATAAAATGACAAAAATTCTCTTTCCTTTTCTCTATAGTTATACTTGCTGCTTTGTGCTTGTATGTTTTATTTGCATGTATCAAAATATTAATAGGTCCAATAGGAATCAAGCTGATTACCTCTTCTTTAATCCTCATCTTCAGATGACCATATGGAACAATCATATGAACAGCATGAACCAGGATCTTCGTCTGATCAACAACCGAAACTGCCTAAGCAACAACAGAAGGTGATTCCATGTAAGTACAAGTGTATACCCAAAATTGGGTCCAATTCTGGTCATTTAAGGAAGAGCAATTTGATGAATTTTAAAATCAAAAGGCATACATGTAGTTCTTAAATGTAACATTGAAAAAAAATTGAGGAAAAAATAGAAATGACTGGTACTTCACAAATTTAGTTGGTGAATTTAAAAGTACATGTATATGAGGTTTCATTCTTTTTTTCCCCCATTTCAATCTAATTTCTCTTTCATCAACAACGTAAACTATATATGTACATTTCTTAATGAAGAAAATTTTTAAAGCCTGTTGTCCTTTTTCTTTTCTAGTGCACGGCTCCAAGGTCGTTAAGAGTGTCATGGAAGCAGGGTACGACATCTATAAGGAAGCACTTGAAAGGGCACAAAAGGATGATCATTTAAAAAACTACCCTACAGGCCGAGAAGTCATTAGAGTTTGTGAACTTTTGTTAAAGTCCCCGACCGATGAGAGCAGGAAATCAGCCCTTGGACTTGTTGAGAGCGTACATACTTGTGCATGTGCTGGTGATGCATTTCCTGTTGGACCAGCAGCCAACGAGAAAATTTGCAGTGCCTTTCACCGCCTTCGAACGCAGACATCTCTACAACATACCTGGCAGACACTTCTTCTTCAGAGCGACATAACATCCTCACCCCAAACTTCACATCTTTCACTTCAGTATATACTGCGCCAACTTCTTCACATCATCACACACCGGAGACTCATTCAGCCCGATGAAATCCAGACTGATGACTCAGCAAATCTCACAGAGCATGATGAAAATGTCTTGAGATATGTGGCTGGCTACATCCCTTTCGCATTAAGTAAAAGATACACCAAGACAAACTCCAAATTCTACAGGACTTTACAATCTTGGAGGGGTTCAGATGAAGACATTGTTGCAGATACATTTCTTGAGTACACATGTACTTGGACGAATCTTGTTAATAGAGGGGGGCTTTTCCGTGTTAAGGACAATGTTTACATGCTGTTCCGGGCCATGGAAATTCAAACAAAAAGAACACTTAATATGAATCTTGCTCAATCTCCTGACCTTGGAGGCTTGTTGACCAAAGCTTTACTGCAAAGTGAACATGTTCTACATTGTTGGACCTCCCTCATTGAAGATTTGACTGAAAGTGAAGCACAAACATTGCTGCTTACTGTTGTAAGATACTGGGTAAAGATCAGGGTTAATGCCTTTGTACGAGTGTTTCTAAATCTACGCAAAGAGGAACAAGCAAAGAAAAAAAGGAGTAAGAAAATAGCACGCAAAGGAGAAAAGAGTTTAAGGAAAACTCTTCAGAAGTAATGAGCGAATCATTTGTGACAATCAGCAACATTGTCCTTAATTTCTACCGGTAGTATAATCTGGGATCATTGATGTCAAAAAAACAAAAAATTTTTCAGTTATACAGTTTGAAGTACAACTTTGGTCAACATTCATTCCTAAAATTAAGAACAGATGGAGAGGAGAGCAATTGTCCATGTATAACAACTGATGAAGCTAAATGCTGTAATGCTGTGATTATTCATGGAATCTTTATTAATGGTGCCTGTCAGTATTGTACGTTGTAACATTGTACATCCATCCTTCAGCAAGCTTTGTATTTGGCAATACACATATTAACAGAAAAGAAGTTTGTTAATGTATACATTAAAAACAGCTAGCACAATGAAATAGATCCCTAAGTGTTCATTGATTAACCATTCTGGTCACTTCATCTACAGGTCCATTCTTTGCTAGAATACGAGTTTCATAAATTGCTATGTTGGGCAAGCTGCTGCATTATATCGCTTTGAATTGAGTTAAGTGCCTAACCAACGGAGAAAAATGAAGGGTCGTTTGTACCCATGTGCACATGAGATATCCCCGATCTGGCTTGGTCCGTACGCTGATACCACCCAGCAGTTACCTGGCAACAGGGTGAATGCACCTGCAATAATGTTGTATTTGCATAGTGTGTTATTGTACAGTGAACGAGGAGTCTCTCTATTTCTCTCTCTCCTGTTCTTTCTCACCATCTTTCATAATCGCTGCCCCCTTCTTCTTTGTTTTTCTTTCTTAGCATCACCTGCGTTCCTGTCCGTGTATGTTTTGTTGTGTAACTGTTTTTGTTGTGTAAAATTAGGTTGTCTTGTTGTAAAAACTCTTAATTTATTTATCTTTGTATGAGGCCCCAATATCAAGTTCGGCTTACTGGGGATCCCCCTGTATGGTACCTTGACTTTTTTGTTTGTTATCATTATGTGTTCGTTCTTTATCACTATGATTTGATTACCTGTCATGTGCAAAATCAGCCATAAATTATTATAAATCATGTGTTTACATCTGAAAGTGATCAGAGTTGATTATGTTGTACCATGCAGAAACAATAAAATGAAATGAAATGAAATGAAATAGTGTTATAGCTTACAATGTTATATAAATTATCTACAAACGAAACAGAATATGACCACTAAAATAATGATGATAATGATGATAACAGCTCTGATAAAGATGCATCAATTTTAGATGTAACAAAGATATATTTGACAGCTTGTCCAGTCACAATGCAGGTCTCAAGTAACAGCTTTGCAGTTGTATTGCTAGACCTTGCCAGTATGTACTAAATGTTGACAAGATACATTTTCATTTTGCAAGTGAAAATTGCCATAGATAATACAGTGCACTCCCGTTATAACGAACACGGTTATAATATTCCGGTCATAACGAAGTAAAAATTTGGGCTGCAATGTCATCCACTGCATGTATTTCTATTGTTTATTTTCGGTTATAATGAAATTCCGATAATAACGAAAGAAAACTGCCGGTCCCGAGGACTTCGTTATAACGGGAGTCCACTGTACTTAAAAAAAAAAATACTTGAAAAAAAAAATTCTTAAACCTCCTTCAGACACGATTTGCAATTATCACACAGGTAGCTAAATAGACAGTGACATGAATGTGTAAGCTGATATAATTCGAAGACAAAGTAAATGCATCTTTATCAGCAAATTTTGCACCATTCCTGTTCATCTGGAAAAAATAAATAAAATGTGCACATGGTGATGTCAGGACTGTACAGTGTTTATATTGATCATGATTTTTTTTTTTTTTGGTATGAAAGTTACATTGACAGAGCAAGAAGCAACATTCAAGTTGTTATTTATGATATGAAATCAATTATGAAATATACAAATGCATAGCATATCACGACCTTTATTTGCTCTCGACAAGGAGCCTGAATAATGGAGAGAAAGAGAGAGAGAGAGAGAAAGAAAGGAAGAGGAGGGAATGAGGGCTAGAGAAAAAGTATCAAAATGACAGGACATGAAATTAAAAGAGAAAAATTAGCATTTTCTTTCCCAACAAAAAGTAACAAGTAATCAGGGTCGGCGAAAAAACATAGCGTGTTTTGACACATGTTTTAAAACATGTCTTAAAACACCTTTTTTTTTTAGCAAAAAAAAAAAAAAAATGTTTCGAAACACCCCATTGACACATCTACTAAACATATGTTTGTCTATGTGAATTGTAATTTTCATTTTTTCAAATGCTTTTCTCCTGACCAGTGCATGAACATAAATCCAAAGAAAGTAGGAAATCTCTATCTTCTCCTGTATATCTCCCCTCTTTCTTTCTTTCTCTCTCCCTGTACCTCTCTCTCTCTTCCTCTCTCTCTTCTGCCTTTCTAGCTCTATCACTGACTCTCTTTTGCTCTTTCTCTTATATTCTCTATCTCTCCCCCTCCCACCTCTTTAACATTAGTTCTTCTCACATAAAACCATACCAAGGAGATTCAGAAGCTCCTTGACCATACTAATATTCATATGAAATGTGATACAGTGTATGATTATTTTACAACTCTAGATCCCTGTAACACCTCCTCAATCATGATGAAAAGCAGCACAAGTCAATTTTTTTTGGTGATAAATTTGTTACTTTAATAGCATGCAACGCGATATTTCATGACCGTATACCCAGATATGCAATTCGAGAGTCATGCAACATTCAACAAGTGCATATCAAGCCCCAAATTTAAAACAAACAAAACAAACCAAAAAAAAAAAAGAGCTTTCACCTACAAATCCAATGCAATTTCTGTTGTTAGTCAGAATTCATAAAGAATTATTTTCTTGGAGTAAAAATAAAAATTATAGATTTGTTGTTGATCGAAAAAGCGTTACTGACGATTACCTTTAAAACAACACTAATAAAAGTTGAAAACAAATAAATACAGCTGTATACAGTATGAGAAAGTTATTTAAAAAATAAAATACTTGAGAGCAAGTGGTGGCCCCGCCCCGCCCATGTTTACTTGCATTCAGACTGCAATGTATTGTGTACAGTTTTGTTAGGTTTCTTGCGTGGAGAACTTACACAAATCTGTACATGAGGGACCAAGGAGCTTAGCTTGGTGATCATACACACGAGTCAATTTTCATCCATTTCATCTAAGTCAATATAGTAAAATATGAAGTGAGAACATTCAGGATAGGGATTTCAACATCTTTGAATTCTGTGAAGGGGCATAGATCCAGTGATATTGGCCTCATAAATGAACTGTAAGTACATGAACATTGCACATTCAGTGCAGCAGTTGTAGCTGTTTATTCAGCACTAACAGCGGTGCAATGGGTCTCTAGTTAGCCGGAGCTAGCGGGGCAGGGTGCTAGGTATAGGACTAAGGAGCAATAAGGTGACAGTAAGGACCTTCAAACAAAGCTCCTTGGTTACAGTAGCCTCCTACCTGAAGCTGCACAGTTTCGGTCTCGAAGCTGAGGTACATGTATGTTTGACTGTTGATCATTATCATCTAATAAACTATTATGATTTGAAACTTCGCATGTTCAATGTAGGTTTATCATAAAGCAAATGACTACAGTGATAGTTCAATTCTGTTTCCATGAGGAGCGTGCAAATAGAAGTCTATAGCATACTCGACGTGATGACAGGAATGGACATTCTGAAGACTGAAAATGTGGTCTAATAACCTCAACCTATGTGCAAATCAGCAAAATTTCACATCAGAGATATGACCAAGATCTGAAGGGGGGCAATTTAACAATTTAAAAGCTGATTTCAAAAAAGCCTAGTTAAAGTAGGGTTAATCATCCTTTCAAAAGAAATGCATCAGAAAGGTCAATAACCGAGCTCAATTTTTTTGCCCATTGTATTGAATTGCACTTTTGTTCCGATTTCACACTGACTTTCAAATAAAATGGAAAATTTAAAGAACTCTTAGAATATACAAAAGAGATGCACGCTTCCATTTACAATTGACTAATTTCACTCGTGAAATACAGTAAACGTTGCACAAGGTGACCTTCAAATCAAGTCCAATAGGTCTGCATGTAAGTCAATGCAATAGACATTATGTACGATGTGTCATTTCCTCGTACAGAAAAAGTCAAATCTTCTCTTTAAATTGAATAGATTTCTGTGATCCCAAGAAATGGATCGAGGCGTGGAGTTACTCGTATAATATCATTTGTTGAAAAATAATTACTGCTGCATACTCCATAGAAACATCAGTTGAAGTATTATCAGTTTTTTTCTCCAACATTTGTTTAGTCAAAGGAATAAGACTTCATTAAGCAAACCAACCAAAAACAGGTTAGAGGAGTTCAAACCTTAGACTTAACATGCTTATTGCCGATTATTGTGCATGCCATGTGCTCGTGTAAATCTGGCTTCTTATTCAAGAAATAAATCAAAACGTTATTTCACATGTCGTGAAAACAAATGAGAATCACAGGCAAATGTCAAGATTGCAAACATTCATCGCTTTCTCTTTCTACTCTGCAAAGGAGTAGAATCCACAGCAGTTTTTCGTTTTTGTGACTTCACATTAGCTTTTGCTGAGACTGCAATGCTTGAACCTGCTACATGCAGTGGCAGAATGTTTGAGCCAAACTGATGAACATCAGGGTTGTCAAACCGTCCTCCAACTCCTCGCTGACGACTGAAGTACTCTTCCAAAGGATCTTGGCTGAATTTTTCTGAAAGAACAAACTCCACACCATCCTCCAAGAGAAGCTCCTTGGCAAGTTGAACAAATGAGCGCACTGTGGTATTAACAAGACACACACACACACAAAAAATGTGAAAACACTCTGAAAGAAATGTTTATGGCAAAATAAAAGGGAAGAAAGAGCATATGATCATGGATGTTGTATTGACTAAGAGTAATAAACCTGTAAAAAAAAAAACAAAAAAAAACACAAAGTACAAAATATCTTGATAAGTTCATGCAATGAGCTTCTTTTTTAAGTTCCTTGGTTCATGCATGAAAGATAATACAAATCAATATACAAACCATGAAAAATCTCCAGAATTTAAATAACCACGCGAATATTAAGTGCAGGTAGAGAAGAAATGGGAATAAAACAAAACATGTGAGTTCTTTATTGCACCTAACATTAGAAAAATGCAATGTCTCTTATCCATACTTTTTCCTTTTCTTTTCATTTTTTTATGAAATAAGGAATAAACAAGAAATAGGAAATCATGTTTAGAACTACGTTATAATCACCCGTTAATCTCAGGCCATCAAGAGTTGCTTTACTGAGACACAGCTTCTGGCGATCAGCTGCCTTAAGACCGGGGACAAGCATGCCTTCAGACTCCCACTCATCCAGTAAGCCAAGGAAGTCTTCCTCTAGCCACTAAAAGGAAATAAATTAGAAGGAAATCAGATTATTAGGAATTAACACAGTCTGAAGCTCCTTGATAATACTCATATTAAAAAAATAATAATAATTTATGCAAAAGCCTTTCCCCCTTATTTTAAAAAGGGGGGGGGGGTGCAGCAGAAATTTTTCTTGTAGCTTAATGTTGGCCTAATGGAACACTGAGGTCTAGTTTCATCTGCTGAGGTCAATTAAAATGTGTACTTGCACATGTATACCAGACTCCCTTTTGTCTTGAAGGGTTAACAACAAATTTTTAATGGATTTGCAGGTGCATGTGTTCCCTTCTTAATGCACGCAATGTACACATTTCTAATACTGTCTGAACGATATCATTGTTATTATAACTATATTAAGTCATATTGTATTGCCAGAACGACAATGGTTCATCCGCCTATATACAGCATGTGGCTTTTCCGATCCCTAACCTGCACTAGAGAAGAATTTGTTATATAACTGTATATTTGTACTTTTTTATTTTTTTGTTTTTCTCTTATGTTCCGGTCATTGTTGTACCCGTGCTCCCCTTCTCAATCTTAAACTCGTTTTTAACCGGGACCTACGCTCAACAAGCTCGCTTATTAAGTAGGTTCCTTCATATTTCTTTAGCATTCATTCACAGATTCCAAACTGAACAGATCGACCACTATTATGTTTACATATTTGCAATATTCTATGTATGTCATGTATTTCATTTAATTTTGTTATATTTGATGTAATTTTTCATCGAGAAATATGAAAATAAATTGAAATTGAAATTGAAATTGAAATGTGTCTAAATCTCCCAATTTTAACTTCTTCATTGTTCATCTACAAGTACATCACAACATACCACAGAGCTTAAAACTGTTTTAAGCTCCTTGAACATACCAACAATCTCCAGTCATCCACAGATTTGTAAGGGGCAAGAGCTGGATTTCGGGATTTGATGTGCTGGGAGATGTTCGACACATTCATGCAGTCAAAGAACTGGTTGAAATATTCTATGAATGTGATGGTGCTGGATGTCTCCAATGGTTTACTGCTTTGCTGTTGTTGCATCTTCAGAGCACTAGCCATAGATGTGCTGAGAACCTGTAAATAGAAAAAAAAGTTCAGATACATTCATGAACATTCCACTATTTCTACAGACCCTGTGTGAAACAATTGGTGTGGGGTGTATGTGTGCAGGTGTATGTGTTTTGATATCGATTATCTAAAGATAAGAGTCTTACATGTACTATTAATGGTAGATTATTTGAACCAAGGAGCTTAATTGTGGATTATCTGAACCAAGGAGCTTAAAACAGACGACTACTGTTTGAACATAAATGCATGTTCTATAATTGAATACTTTGGAAAAATAAAAAAGCACTCAAAATAAAGCTATGATTTCACATAAATAGGACAAAAACACAGAAATCAATGAAATTAGATTACATGCACAATTTAAGTTATTATAAGTACACATATTTTTAAATGCTTCAAGAGAAAACTAATCCACATTAACAAGGAGCTTGTTTGAAACTCCTTGACATTTCTGAATTTTGCTATTAACCCATAGAGGTACATGGCTTTGCACGGGTATAAATCAATCAGCTTTTTTACTTGAAATCCAATTTTGATGAGATTTTCAGCATTATGCTTTTTTTATTTTTTTATTTTTTTATTCAAATCAACTTTTTGCTGGGGTGGACTTCCCCTTTAAGAGAAACTGCAAAAGTGTCTCCTCTGTGGGTTAATGGATGTAGTGACAACCTTGCTTTGCTGCTATATGATGTTTACAGCAATTACATAATATTCTTACCTGTGCAGCAAGGGAAACTCGCATGCGTGATGAAGGAGTCAGGTTAAGATGTTCTGCGGTGATTTTGTTGAGCATTCGCAGTCCTTGTGCTGTACCATCTGGATTGATGTGCCCAGTGTCCCAAGCGTTGACATCAAGGATATGTCTCCAGGAAATTGGAGCACCTCTAAGCTACAGAGAATAACAAGTAATATTTAGAATTACCATCAAATGATCTTACACAAGAAACATAATGCTACACTAACAGAAATTGTCAAAGGAAATGATTTAGCACTATAATTAAGGACTAATAAGAGGCTACTTGGTGAATTGAAGTCTGAAACATTTTTTTTTTATAAAAAACTAACAAACATATATATATGAAAAAAAACAAACATATATATATGATATACAAGAATTCTTAAATCTACATGAATATCAAAAGTAAGAAATGTAAGACCAAGAAGTACTTTAGAGACATTACCTACGTGCACATGATAATCTGAATAACTTTTCTACTGACACAGCATCATTACTATTTTGTACTTAGAGGATGAATCAATTCGATAATTCCAAAACTATTTACCATCATATTTCTGGTGTTGTTATGGCTGCCAGAGTTTTCGAAGTTGTTTCTTGTTGTTTTGATCAGGTGAGGGACATCAGAGATAAAATATATCTTGTGGTCAGGGTTGAAGGGGTTTATTGTGAAGTGCTCTGAACTGCACAATTTGTAGAATTTCCTGTTTGTGGTGGCCCCATCTGACACAAATGCACGAACATGGAATCCTGCAAAATGCAGTCGCTCCACCCCCTCCCAGATAATGTGGTACAACTGATCGGCTGTCATGGCATCACATGGAAAAAAACCAACTGGAGTGTGAAGATTATGAAAGATCCCTCGGATCATGATGGTAAGTGCATGTGTTGCAATGTTCTGCGTAGTGTTGTCTTCTGCCTCTTTTCGATACTTCAAAAGTTCATTGTTAATGTCTCCAAGGTCTGTAAATCCGACCAGTTTACCTCTTGACGTGTAGACAAGGCCTGATTTCACCTTCATTTCATCAAAGACGACCGATACATTTTTCTGATGGGGTGGCAGAGACTCAATGTTTATGTCCTTCGCAATCTTGGAAAGGAAGTCTGAAGAGTATCCAGGGTTGATGTCAAAGCAGTGTGTGTAGTTGAAGAGTGTGTTTTTATGGGGAAGGTGGAGATACCCGGAAGACCGAAGAAGGTCATATGCAGCAGGGCTTTTGGAGTGAATTGCAATGCAGAGGCGGAGAATTGAAGGATGCCAACGCATCTGGCGGGGTGGCTTTGTGAAAAACTTCTGTTGTTCCTCCCACAGAAGCTTTGCAGGTGACCCTTCTGGGAAGTCGGCATTGTGGGCTTGAAAAATATCCTTGAATGACTTGCTCACTTTCTTATCGATGATTTCCCCTTCCTTTCGGATCATCTTGTGCAAGGACTTGCGTAGCCGCACTAAGTTCTCCCCCATGGCCTTCCTTTCCTTACTCATTTTTTCCAAGCGATTACGCATCTCCGTTTTTGACAAGTGAGCATGTGGCTTGAAGCTTGACGTACTCGCTGTTTCTTTCTCCTTCTTTAACCTTTTGCGAAGAACGCCCAGATCCGTCCTGTAGATGGTACAGGTACCGCACCGTCCAACATCACCTTTGAGGATGGGGCAACTGTTGTGTCTCAATGACACATTCAGAGAGTCATATTTACTCGGATGATGGTATACAGGACGGTTCATAACATCTTCTGGGCTAATATCACCAAAGTCTTCATTGCCTGGGCAGACATGTGACTTCATGATTGCTTCTAAAAACTCTAGAATCTGCGATGGAGACAAATTGGGCGGAAAATCTTTGAGAATGTCAATTCCCGGATCTATTACCTTGCCATAGTGGCGAACCCTCCAACTTCCGTCACAATTAATGATGCAGCATTTCTCCGACATGCCTTCATCATCCAACTCGACAATGATCACCTTCCCCTCTCTCTGATTGAACACCATCTTTCCTTGGAGCACATCCTGCGCATTCATCACTGCATCTAGAATGCCACCATCTTCCTCTTCATGCGAAACACAATATTTGCAGTCCGGTGCATGAGGCTCAAAATCAGGAACAACAATGCTGATACTTGCAGTTTGCCTCTTTCGTTGCTTCTCACGCCATCTCGATAACTTCTTCGAGCAAAGCCCACAAACCGAAGGAGGATGAATATCATCAATGTCGAGAGAAACATCGATGTCAAGAGCCCTTTTGATAACAGCAGACCATGTTGACTTTGCTTGGTGTCGCTTATTTGGCAATGTGATACCATCGCTACCACACAATCTAC
Source organism: Diadema antillarum (assembly GCF_040938485.1). Classification (NCBI taxonomy): domain Eukaryota; kingdom Metazoa; phylum Echinodermata; class Echinoidea; order Diadematoida; family Diadematidae; genus Diadema; species Diadema antillarum. The sequence continues at coordinate 872,866 of NW_027271112.1, forward strand.
AGATGTCCTGAAGTTTTTCCTTGTGTCTGTCCTTGTCGTCTAAAAAAACAATAATAACAATAACAACAACGATAATAATAACAGTAATAATAATTTTAAAAAAATAATTCTATAATAATTCGGTGATACTTAATCACATCAGTTTTCTAAAGCTCTATGAAGCTGAATATAATGTACACAACAAAATCACATATATTTGTTTTAAAAAAATCTTTTATGTGTCATGTTGTTTAATAGTATTTTATAAATTCACATGATAAAGTTAACCTAATATAATAAGAAAAATAACTGAATGAAATGAACATATAAAATTTCACATTTACACTTTGGTCACTATTCAATTATTTTTCAATAATCTAAAGCAAAACAAGCAACAAAATACTGGTTCAAGTGAAACATGATGTAGCTCACAGGATATTGACTGAAATTATGCATGGGATCAGCGCACGGGATAGCCATTAAATTTACAAAGTTAGAGCGTCGATTCGGGTAAACATGCAGTCATTTGTACATCCACAAGAAGATTAAGATCGAGAACCTTGTCGGACTACAGTACGCCTGCTTGTACTTTGTTTTTAATGTTCTGAATGGAAGCTATGAACATGTAAATTCCAGACCATGCGCCACATAGGCAGGCTGGAGGATTCAACTACCGATGTCATCTCAGTGACACTTTTGTACAGTCCCATATATAAGACTTTGAGTGATAAAAAAAGCTACTTTCAAATAGACGCTACGTAAACATCACACCAAAATGACTCACAAATATCACTTCTTCAACGATTATTTTCAATTGCAACAACATAAAACATGAAAAAAATGTATGACCTACGGATAATTTTCCATAACTCGAGGAATACGAAACACAAGAGTGGAAAAAAAAAGCTGAAAATCTCGGCCAACAAGCATTCGAAACTCGGCTTTCCTGAAGTTGGCCGCTGCTGGCCGCAGTGCAGATGAAAGCGTTTGTAAAGACGAGACTTCGATCTTCAAATTCATATATTGCGCATCATGTGGATATTTGCGGAATTTTACTTATCATAATCATAACTTAGCTAATTAGATATTCATAAAAACACATGATAACATCATAACTCACCCATTTTTTGTCCGATTTTCGTGATTTTTTTTGGAGAACGAAGAGAAAAGCCAGCAGAGTCGATTGAACATAAATGCGCATGCGCATGGGATACCCCTACACACTGCGCAAGCATCGACATGCTACAGCTCCCCAGCCCACATCATGCTAACACGGTCGAGTGAGCAAACACTACAGCACCGAGCGGCATCATACCTCTCGGATAAAGGAAGGGGAAATGGGACCCAGGGGACCAAGGGGACCGTGTTATCAGTGAAATATCTTTACTTTCTCCTCGCGCACTAATCCGCTGGCATGCTGTGCATTTTTTCCTGCTCCGGCGTTGTATCTCCATGTGTTTGAAGCTCCTTGGTTTTAAATATTCCACTGGTGTTTTTGAGATAAGGTGGAGGTCATAGGTTTCAAAGACCCTGGCTAAATTGTAAAGTGGAGAGCAGCTGTTATGTCATGATAGCAGCCTCTCAGCTTGGAGTTGTGTGTTGGAATTGAACTACCTGTATTTAAAGGGGATGGCTAGTAACTGATCAGTGGGAATCAGTGGGAATGCTGAGGGATGATTGTTCCAATCCTTGTGGGATTCATTTAAGAGTACATTATATATCTATTCTTGTGTGAAAATTATTTGCTTCAGAATGATCTCATATTCCAAGTAATGTGCAGTTTAATGTTTCCAGGTAAGCGTCCCTGGTCAGTGACGGGGCATTAATCTGCACATTACTTGAATATGAGACCGTTCTGAAGCAAATAATTTTCACACAAGAATAGATATATAATGTACTCTTAAATGAATCCCACAAGGATTGGAACAATAATCCCTCAGCATTCCCACTGATTCCCACTGATCGGTTACTAGCCATCCCCTTTAAAAGCATAATTTACCATTTGCAGATGAAATGAGAACCCAGCATTAGCGCTTCAGTTCTAAAATGTGAGTTAGGGATAGAAACAACCAGTGCAAAAATTTGAACCAGTATAATTGATGCTATCAAATACAGTGTACAAAATGTGAACAATAGTTATAATTAAAATGTTTCCAGACTAAACCGTCTACAGTTATGGTTTTTTTATGAGAAAAATAGTGATATCTCCTTATATTTTAGGCTTTATTGCAAAAATCTTATATGGTAGGATGTTTTGTGATACAACAGACCTACACATACACATCAAAAGTGATATCTTGGACATTTTTGAAATTACTGCTCCCAAAGGTAATCAGGACCTTTAACACCCATACAATGTATGCTTCCGCACTTTCTAACCTTTGTAAAATTTGCAAATGGGGTTATAAACAAGTCCCCTGGTTAACCTCAAGCAGTGGGGTATACAATTGTACAATGTACTTCAATACAGGTGATAAAAATGTGTGCAATGAAGTGCATGGCTTGTCCTAAACCCTGGTAGGATCTGCTGAGGCACTGTAAAGCTGAAATGCACCACTTCTCAGAAATTTCATGAGCAAATGCACTGCAAACAGAGAAGTTGAAAATGTCAGAGTCCAGGACCCCATTTCATAAAATATGTTAGAATGGCAACTCTTGCTGGAATGGCAACTTCCAATAGCAACAGCCAATCAGGAAGCTGGATTCTTGCTGTTACTATTAAAGACAACTGCCATTCCAGCAAGAGTTGCTATCATATCAACTTTTTTTTTAATGAAATGGGGCCCAGATGAAACCACCAAAAGTAGCAGTGAGAAAGTACCCAGCACCATGCACAGTTTCAACAATTAGAGACTCTGTCATGCCAAGGACAGGCTCTTCTACAAGATACACACTGTACATTCCTATGATGCATTTTTTTCCTATAATGTGCTGTGTGATGACAGCCAATTGAATGTTGTACTGTGTCTTTTATCAGCCTGTTATGAGACAGAGACTTGTAATAAACTTACTTGCTTCTCTGTGATCCAACAGGGTTGGTTACTCCTATCCCTGTATGACAAATTGTATGTAAATCTTTATGCTTTTTAATGCATTTTTTGTAAGTGTCACAAAAAACCTCAGTGCATGCTTGATGAATTGAGTACAACCATTTTCTCAGAATACTAAATTGAATTTGTCTGTTTTTCTCTTTTGTTTCTCCTATGCTCCCATCCACCTGCATCTTCATACCTCTCTCTGTTCTCTCTACTTTTTCCTCTCTTTATTTCTTCTTTCTCTCCTTGCCCTCTCTTTTCTTCACAATATCTATTTCTTCATCATACTGTCTCTGTTCTACCCTGCTGCCTACTCAGATGGGCCCCTGGGCCTTAACCCCTTGGCTAAGATCAACAAGCTCCTGACCCGCTCCATCAGCAGTGATGCGGAGGTAGGGGCATCGGCCAGCGGTCTCACCCAAAGCCTGGAGGCATCCCACCACACCTCCTCCATCACCTCCATGACCTAAGAGCGCCCTCTATAGACGGACGCGGCCCTCCGCGGAGCAGAGCAACACTGGAATGTCAACAAAACTTGCACAGCTTTTTGTCACAGGGAATCCTCTCTGAGACGTGGTGTTTTTGCAATAAGAAATCTGTAGTATTATGCCATATTTTGTGCTTTCGCGGAGGTGCTGCTGTCAATTTAATTGTACAATTGCCTCCTGGCAACCAATTGTTATCAGTTTGACATATATTATCAAGATATCTTTACTATGTGTCTATATATTCTCTTCTGTGTGATGTGTTACGTGTTTGTGTGAGAGAGAGAGTTTTATTTGTGACGGGATTCAGAACAAATGAACTACTGGAGCAGCAATGCTTAGGTAATTTTCCTCAAAGTTCATTGAGACAAGACAGTGGAAAATCCTTAGACTGTCCAAGTGCTGGACATGAAGAAATAAATGTCTTGGTCAGCGTAGGCCAGTCTTGATTGTGACCACCATCATCTTCCAAGCTGGCGGTAGGTCTGCTGCTAAGAAAGGTCCAGTCACCTCTTTAGAGTTTCCATCTGGCCGAAGAAAGCAAGACTACTAACATACTAGTCTGACTCTTCCAGAGCCCAATCCTACAAGGCGCGGTCAGACTGGCAAAAGATTGAGAAGATTAAGTTCGCGATCGTTAAGATCTCGAAGTTTTGCCTGTGTGACCGCAAACTTCCCGCAAGACTTCTTGCAAAACTTTTTGTGAAACTTCCCACCCCAGCTAGGGATATTAACCTCACCCCCGACAAACTTCTCAATCTGTTTGCGTGCGGTGTCTCCGAAGCGCGAGGCCATTGTCATGTACAGATGTGTATTGTTACATCACAATCACTGGCCATCGGACGGCATGCTCTTTCTTCTTTCTTGAGCACACATACCAATTACCCGAACTTCTTGATCCAAGTTTGGCTGCCAGTGTGACCCCACGACAAACGCGATCTTAAACTTCTTGATCTTTGCCAGTCTGACCGTGCCTACTCAGAGTACCAAAGTGATGATGTCACAGTCTTTTGTTCATAGGTCAGTGCAGGTTCCACACAAAATACCCTAGCACAGGGTTTCAGGCAGTGGGCTGGAACTTGACATGAGCATGCTTAGTGGGTTGCAGGAGGTTGTTGTGTAACCAGTTTCCATGGTGATATGGCTATGATGTCACACTTTGGTACTCTTATTTCATCATCAGATTGATGGGCATGGATATTAAGTTGGATAGTGATTGATAAGAATTCAAGGAAACATCAAGGAAGTGGAAGAAAAACTAAGGATTGTGTTTGAAACTGAAAATCCTGAGATTTGATATTTTCCAAATATTACATTGCAATCTCTCCCATTACTGTTTATGAAACCTTTGCAAGACTGATATACACTTGTTATAAAACACCCGTAGGAAACAACATTAGCGCTGATCAAAGCAACATGTACTCACATACTTAATGTTCCCATGATAACAAATTCCACCGGTTTGATTAACTTTAAGTTAATAGAATTCTTTAGATCTCAAATCTCGTCTTGAGTTACTGAGTGTGTGTGTGTGGTTAGCTCCCTGTCGCTATGAGGAGTAGAAAAGGTTGGCTGTGTGTTAGCTATCATTCCTGACTTTTTTCACCAACAAACTTTTCTAAAGGTTAAAGTGGATGGTGTACACAGATTGTATGCCGTTTCTCCTCAGTTACCTCTATGTGATTGATTTCTAATAATTTGTGTACTTCCCAAAGAGAGAGATAAATTGAGGTGCTGTATAATTGATTACATGCTGTACTCTGCTCTCTATGATCTGGAGACTCTTATGGATTGATATTGTTGGTGTTTGATCATTTCCTGTTGCTTTTTCATTCGCAGAGTATTTACATTCAACAATTCATGATTTTATGAGGTGCGGTATGTTATACCACCAAGGAAGGATCTGTTCGTTCCTCATCAATCTGGCAGCATTATATGTTCAAAAAAGTTAAAAACACCTCACCCCACTCTTCTGTCTTGGAAAGAATGATTTCATCATTCACAAACTGCCGGTATTAAAATTACTTTTTAAGTAGTGCATTTTGTAGCTTTATTCAAATTCATGAAATTCTTCCGTTGAGGTGTTTTTTCATCGCAACTGATTGACAAATTGCCCTACATCGACATAAATAAGCACAGTTGTTTTGTAGCTCGTTCTTAAGATGGGAACCATATATGGGAAGTAAATGAAGGGACATTTCTGGTATTTCTATTATACCTGAAGATGACTAATTATCATCTTTCATTTCATTATGGCCGAAGTGGGAACATTATGTTTAGAAATGAAGAGTTTGTTTGCAAAAACCGATAAGTCCATATTTGTCAAATGGAGATATTTGCCATTAAAGGTCAAGAAAAATAGAGAGAATAATAAGAACATTTTTGCTTCTTTTGACCATAACTTCAGAAATGTACCTTTATATGTAGTGACCAATATATAATTTAAAAGGTATTATTTTGTACTTTATGACAGAGACCATACTTCAAAATCTTCAAAAATGGACTTATCAGTTTTTGCAAACAAACTCTTCAAATCTTTCACGTCTTCAATATATTTTGACACAATATTCATATGACATGCCCGACTTCCAGCAAATCGTCAATGCAAAGCTAATGTGTTCTTCAGTTTTGTTTCAGCAGGAGATTTCTGTAACATTGCCAGAAGTACAGTTTACCTTTGCTATTGTTTTAGCATTGTCAGGATATGTTGTGTGATCAACAGGTGCATAAAAGGAAGCAAAAGAAGATTCTAATTGGTTGAAATACAAAGGCAAGGTTGAGTGATTACACAAAATGATGATAATACGTTGTCCAAGAAAAGCTGCTCATGGTAACGTACAAGCCCATTTCCCATCCCATTCTCCCATGTTCTTGAAATAGAAAAATATATATATATATATATATCGTAGTGATCATGAGAAAAAATGTTAATGTGTAGAGGGTGAATACATCTACAATTGTACCAAATGACCATAATACAAGAACCTTAATAAGCATTTTTGCAATTCTTAAGTTACATGTATAATGTCCGTCCAGGTGATATGGATGTAATAATTCGAGGTTTACTAACAGCTTCCAGTCAGCTTTGGGGTAGAGGTGGTGGAGGAAGTTAGTCATCTATTCAGTATACTCCATTCCTTGTGCACATAGTAGTGAGAGGGAACATAGAAATAGGTCTCCATGGCTTTTGCAGTTATTCCCATTTTCCGCCACAAAGACAATCCCATAGTGATGATAATGCTACTAGTTATAATGGGTCTTGAAATCTTATTTGAACACTGCAATCAAAAAATTTGAACATTTCAATCAAAAAACTTGCTCTTACCTCCAGATAGTAGCAGATGCTGGTAATGGTGGCACGTTAAAAAATGTAAGATTATTGAAAGGATGAGTTATCAGCTTATTACAATCTCTAACTATGAAATAAGAGCTAATCATGGTCTTGAAGTAACAAATTGATATTCTTTCTATATTTTTGCATGTCGTACGAGATAAAAGTTCTGTATTTTTATATAACAAAGAAAGGTTACTTACAAATTTTATGACACTGTACTTGTTTTTGTTTTCAGATATATCCTTGTGCATGTCACTGTTTCTATTTCTTCAGTTTGTGAGACCTAATAAAGTTGAAATGCCGGAGAACAAATTAAAGCAAGTGGATTCGGCTCCGAACGGTGTCTGTTCAGTCACTGATGTCTACAGTATCAGAGTGATGTTAAAGGGGATGGCTAGTAACTGATCAGTGGGAATCAGTGGGAATGCTGGAGGATGATTGTTCCAATCCTTGTGGGATTCATTTAAGAGTACATTATATATCTATTGTTGTGTGAAAATTATTTGCTTCAGAATGGTCTCATATTCAAGTAATGTGCAGTTTAATGTTTCCAGGTTAGCGTGCCTGGTCAGTGACGGGGCATTAATCTGCACATTACTTGAATATGAGACTGTTCTGAAGCAAATGATTTTCACACAACAGTAGATATATAATGTACTCTTAAATGAATCCCACAAGGATAGGAACAATCATCCCTCAGCATGCGCACTGATTCCCAGTGATCGGTTACTAGCCATCCCCTTTAAAGAGGTTGTACAGTCTTCATTGAGACCTAAATTCAGGTTTCTAACATTTTTAGGCAAGATAATGAAAAACCACGTATGAACTATGAAAGAGCATGTAATTCTATGAGGAATTCAACGTTTATTTGATGAAAATTGGTTTTGAAATGGCTGAGATATCCAAGAAAGAGTGATTCCAATAAATTGTGGGACCCACACTTATATTACGATTGCTTTGTTTTTTCTTTGTTTTTGGATGTTTCAGTCATTCCAAACCCGATTTTCATCAAATAAACTTTCAATTACTCTTAAAATGGCATGCTATGTACTATTTCATAAATGTTTTCTTGGTGTCTCGCAAAAAGTTAAAAGCCCCACTCTCATCTCCACCAATACTGAACCATCCCGTAAGTGTGTGATAATTTGAACAAAAGCAAAGGATCTGTTGACATTGAGGTGACGGAGAATTGAGTGAAATGTTCTCGTGAACTTCACATGAATTATACAGTGTGCTCTACCAGGCACTCCTGCATTTAACACCACATTTGACGTAGGATTATTTTTCTGTCAAGATAATTCGGTGCACAATACTGAAGTCAATTCTTAAGTTGCTCTCATATTTCAAGGGGAATGAGACCCTGATATACATGTGGATTGAGTGAATGCAGCAATATTAGTATAACACATCACTGAAATTTGAGGAAATTTTACAATCCATTGAAAATTTATCAATTTTTAAAGTTCCGGTACGCTGGATGAGAAGATACTATGTGTACAATTTGTGAAATGTATGTACAAAGCTATAAAGAAAATAAAATGAATTCCACATTTAACTTAATGGTGACATGATGCTATTAAGGGCAACATTCCCCCTGCTTTCTGAAAGTTTCAACTCAAGTGCTCTTTTACTATGCTAGAAAAGGGATAATATATTGAATTTTCTTTATTTTCTTTTTATTGTCCATACATAACATCACAAAATGTTGTAGTTTTCTCATACAGCGACAACTGTACCAAAACTTTACAAATTCAAAACTTTTGAATGGATTTGAATGGAAGGAGATTTGAATAATGATAACATACATCAGCAGTATTTTCCATGTACAGAAGAAAGGAAAGAGCATTCAATGAAAGACTGCTGTCAAACTGCTTTGCTCTTTTTCTTGAAGACAGCTTTCACCCAAGTGAAATTTCCCTTAAATAAAAGATCTGCTTCACACATCTACATTACTACCAAGACATGTCTCAAGCAGATCTCATACACACACACACACACGTCTCAGTGGCAGCATTGTCCCACACGTTTATGGATATAGCATCGAGTCTGGCATTGCGCAATTGCACGCACAAACTTCGGTCGTTCGGAGTTTACGTACCATTAGAGATGACGATCGTCCGACTTAAACACCGCCTAGTACACCTTTTCATTCACCATACACTGAAGTACACTGCAGCAGAAGGCAGCCTAAACTTGCTGGTCAATGCCTAGCCTATCGGTACATGTGATTGTCTCAAATGTGGCTCATGAGAATACATGAAAATGTGCAATGCCATATCTTTTAATCCTTGCCAAAATTTAATCAAGCCATCCCTATTCAAATAGTTGACTGTACTCTGAAAGTCCTCTCAGACCTGAATTTGAATATGATTACAACACTTTACATCAATTTGCATCAATCCACGTAATTCAGAATAAAATGAAAAAATTCTCTCTTCACACGCACTCCCATCACCCGCTCACATTACATCAATCAAACTTTAGTAAAATATCTTCAAGGTGGAGACTACAGAGGATGTAATATTCTTATTTTATTAATCACAACTTTTATGCAATTCAATGTATAGGTTATCTGCATGAAAATGCCACACATGTCTACTTACCAAGACAGCATCTTAAATATGTTTTGGAGATCACTATGAACAAGCCTTTTATAAGAGGGCCTATGCTTAATTACAAGTCTATTTCCACATTTTCCTTATTCATATAAATGTGAGTGTATCAAGGAAATACCCCATGCTGCCAGGCTGCACTGAGCTAATGCTTGTAAGTTGTTGTTGTTTTTGTTCTCTCTCTTTCCCTTTCTTTCCCTCCTCCGAGATGTATAGTCCTTCCTGCCTGAGTATACACTCTTTTCATATATTGAAGGGCTGCAAACAATAGCAATTTAAAATCAAAGAGATTAAAAAAAAAATGAAGGGGAGATTTTTATGTGTTGTTGCATTCATCTCAATCCACCAGTGCAGTTCCAAAATCATATTAACCCACAGAGGACAAGCTGATTTTGCTGTAACACACATTTCCCATGGACACCTTTCCACGTATACTCTGGTCTAACCTTCAATGGGTTAAGGACATGTCACAGTTTCACTTTTCAGCAAGTACAATCTTGTATGCTCACAAAGACTTGGCAGGGCTGACATTAGTTCAACAAAAGAGATACAGAATGAGTGCCTCTTTCTGGAATTTAGTCTTTGAATTGCTGAAATAAAGCAGGATAACAGAATCCACAAATGTGGAACCAAGAAATAGGGGGGGGGGGGGAATTAAACTACTGACAAAACCAATGGAAAGTCCTTCTCATGTAGTCACCTACCATGTATCTGCCCTATGAGTATAAAGCTTTGCCAATGCTAAGCAGACCTATAAGATATATAAATACTTCATCTGCATGGAAAGTTCAGTCTGCTTTACTATTGCAAAAGTTACAATCCTTTCAAGTTGTCAAACAAGAACTGTAGAACACATGCTCATCTCATCACATAATTTAGAAATGCATAATTTCTCGAAATGATACATTAATGGGACTTATTCACAGAAAGTACGCACCAACAATTTCCTAATGGTAGTGAAAGAGAATATATGTGTGTTCAAGTTAAAAAGATGGTAACTGCACAGCACAGAGGTAATAGTTAGATCTCTGGCATGTGCTCAGTTGCAAAAAAAAAACCCCAATAATAATAATACAGCGTATTTAGAGTTTGCTTAGGCTGGGGAGATGATGGAGCAGTACAAGTAATATTTGTTGACATTTAAATTCATGACTATGATTCAAGCATAACTAATTTACAAGCACTCCCTTCTCCCATAAACCACGCCCTCTCCCCAAGCCATGCCCAATCCCCAAGCCACTCCTCCTGTCACGCCCCCTCCCTAAGCCACGCCCTCTCCTTAAAGGGTGTGTAAAGTTCTGGTCGAGGTGAGGATTTAGCTTTTAACATTTTGCGAGATATTCAGAAACCACTCTATGAGCTGTCAAAGAGCATGCAATTCTAAGGGGTATCAGAAGTTTATTTGATGAAAATCGGTTTTGAAGTGGCCGAGATATCCAAAAACAAGTTGAAAAAAAGAGATCCTGATAAAGTTGGGGCATGTAGTCTTTTATCATTTATCTCTTTTTTGGATATCTCAACCATTTGAAAACCAATTTTCATCAAATAAATGTTGAATCCTTCTTAAAATTACATGCTCTTTCATATTTCATAAGAGGTTTTTCATTATCTCACTTAGGAATGTAAAAAAACATGAATCCCCACCTCGACCAGTACTGTACAGCCCCTTTAAGCCATTCCCACTCCCCAAGCCACTCCCTCTCCCTAAGCCATGCCTTCTCCATAAGCCACACCCTCTACCTAAGCCACACCCGAGGCTTCTGCATCCTCCATTTCAGCCTCATCGGCAATGTGGAAGTCTTCCAGCATCTCCTGCAGACTGATGCGGGGTGCGGCCTCGTCGTCACTACTCTCCACCGCCACATTCTTGTTGGAGTCTGTGGGGTTGAGGGAGGAAAAGAGGGGAATTATCCATGTTAGAGCATTTCAGTCCCTTCAGAGAAATGATACCGTATTGGCAATATATGAATAATAACCAGCTCTAAAACTTGACTAAATTGATTTGAGGCAATTAAGGTATATGCAACTATCTACATAAAAATGGACAACATTAATGATCTCACAACCTTTCCCCACATCAATTCCAAACTTCAAGTGCGCAACATACCTGGTTAACGATAATTCATCATATGTTTGCCTACTAGGTATTTATTCACAATGTTGATCTGCCAAAATGTCATAATAAAATTGTTCATGTGTGAGTTTCTTGAATTATATTAATGAATGAGTTAATATCTTTCTTTCATGTAAAATTGTTCATGTTTTGAAATCTGAATACAGGGATTGGTTATAACCACCTATCCCCCACCCCCAACATCATCCTCCTAAAGTCTGGTTTGAGTGGAGTGGGAGAAAGCAGTATCAATGGCATCACCTTATGACATTTCTTGGTGAAGAATAACTGAACCATAATGATCCAGATGACTTTTCCTACTACTAAACTATCAAAAACTTTTTCCTGCTGGAAGCACGAGGGCAGCATACCACGATAGATGTTGACATTCCTCCGGTAATCTTCATCCTCCTCCAGGTCTTCCAAGAATCCGATGAAGTCTCTGTCCGCTTCGTCCTGGTTCAACATCGCTCTCTCTTTGGTCATCGTCTTCAGTCGCCAGTTGCGCCTTCGATGTCGACGATGTCGGTCACCGTAGTGTTTCCTGACCAACACGACGTCTGGGAGTCGATCGGCTTTCATCTTTAATTAAAAGGAAGATTTAAATTGCCAGTACTGATGATAACATTCTCACTATCCAAAAGTCAATGCACAGAAAAGGCAAGATTAAATCATGGTGCAATGAGGAAGGTAAAGGAGAACTATTCCTATTGAGGACAGAATGATTCTGCATGAGCTAAAATTTATGTAAATAAATGTTTTCTTTTCCAAATTACAACTTGTCAGACGTTTTCATGTGTTGTCAATTTTTGTGGTTGCAAGGGTCTAGTAATTTTTATTTCCCTGTTCATGAAATAAAATTGTAAGAATGAGTCACAAGTGACAATACAAGTATGTAATGTTTTTACATTCCCAAAACATCAATAAGAAGTAAGATCTGCATTCAAAGTACAGTACTAGCATGTTGCTATGTCCCAGGTATTGCTATGTCATGGTCTATGCAGCATGCTACACCTACAAGTATAGCACTTTCTTGTTGCATGCAATCCAGAGCCGGCTAACCTTGATTTTTAAATTTTTTTATCTCAGAAATGATACTTTGCAGTTCAAAGGCGACTTGAGAAATTTTGTGAAAATAAAACCACCGCGAACATTTCAGCACATACAGTATATCCCTTGAGTACAGAATGCTTTAGTGTTATTATGACAAGAGAGAGAAATGCCAGTGCATTTGTATGCCAAGAAAAATATGGTAAAACACAGGACAGCTACATTGTGTGTGGTAATTAAGTGGTAAAGAAAACATCAAAAGTTGTGTGATAGAGAGAATTTACAGGAAATTTGCCTCAAAATAAAAATAAAACAATGAAGCCACTTACATATCTTTTTTGACAATCATTAACAAAAAACATGAAAGCCAATCCTATCTAACACAAAGGTATTTGATAGTGTGTACTATCTGCATTAAATCTATTGACTGTTTCAAGCCTGCTACTTAATATGTCCATGAATATGTGATACTTTAAATATTTACACATTCAGAGCAAATTTGTCAGTCCATTGCAAAATTGATTTATTACCACAAATTAAATGTGTGCTTTCTGGTAGAGAGCAGGAAACTGTCACTCTTATTCACAGCAACAAAAGTGCAAACAGCTGCTGGTAGGGTTTATCTCACAAATATTACAAACACATGATATCCATCAGGTGAAGTTAAGCAGAGCCTCACACACAGCTATCAATCACAGCTGTTTGCCACTTGTGAGACACATGACACTTTTGCTTCTGTTCACTTAAATTTGAGACAAATCCAGACACTTTTTCCATTACTTATTAATAACCATGAAACATTTCTAGCAGCTGTAGAACAGGAAATCAAAACAAAATTCAACTGCCACTACAGCTGGTGTCAAAATAATATATTACTGCCAACAAGTTACTGTAAAATGAGGAATGTTCGCGTGCATTTAGATTTTGCAAATTTTGCAAGCCAAGATTCGCGAAACTGAAATGCATGCGAAAGTTCTTGTATACACCATATGCATTGAATGTTAGAGGTAACTCGTGAAAATTTTATGCCGCGAAAATATTGTTTTACAGTTCTTCAGTTAATATTAAAGAATCTCTTTTCTCCCTCGTCCAATCACAAAATATCCCACCCCTCATCAACTCCACGCACAAATTTCAGCACCTGGGTGTGTGTAGAGTTTTGTGTTCCACCATCAATACATCTTATACAGTGGGTGCTAGAAGAGTTCTGCTTGGTTACTCTAAGCAGACAGGTGCTTTTAATTGGATATCGTGTGTCACTTTGGATCTATCATTCAAACCAGTGATAAGCACACCATGTGTTGATGTCATTTCCATCTTTATAACTTTCATAGACTAGACCTAGACAGTGACTCATGCAATTTGAAGGCTGCCAGACTGCTGAACACTTGATTCTTGTTGTGAGGAAACTCAGCATTCACAATTTTCTCATGTAATAAATCCACTGCAAATCGTATGCCAGTACCCTAAATTGCTAGTGGTCTTAGAATTTGAGCGATCTGCAATAGCATGGTTTGCGGGCAATCTGTGTAAAATTTTGACTTTGTTCTCCCACAGATCTGTTCTCACGAAAAGTTGGCATGCACGATTACTGCTTTCCAGTGAAATATATTCGTGAATATTTATTCGATATATATTCATGAAGATTTCTTACAGGTAGAAACCAAGCTATGTTTTGGTCACAATTTTTGACAGGTAGAATAAAAGTTGCAATTATCCAAGAGTTCTTACAGATGGATCTAATTTGAGAGTTTCCAAGGTAAGACAGTGAGCCTACCTGCTCAAGATGTTTGTTGTTGATGTTTGAGTTGGCAAGATCCAACCCCATGACAGAGTCTCCTGCTGAGAGAAGATGACCCAGATGGGTGCGGCAGTGGTACTGGGTGTCGACCACACCCATGTCTTGACTCCTCATCACCCAGACATCTGCTAACAGGTGCTGAGAGGTCAAACATCATAGGAAGCAATGAGAGTTTCAAACTACTGAACCAAAAAAATATATTGCAGTGAAAGGAAATGAGTAATATCAAAACAGTAAAGTTCATGTATCCCTTTTGCAGCCCTGATTAGTTCCATTTGATAAGCTGGTATATCGTAGAAGGACACACTGGTGTTTCAGACATTTCCTCAGAATAATAAAACTTGAGTCTTCTTTATGCTGGAGGGGGAAACATTGCTACAGATTTTCAGTGAATTCATTAGGACCCCGAAAAAATTCATTCCATTATTCTTGGTACAATAAGATTTTCATTTCTTTTTTCGGAAACTCTGAGGTGTATTGCGGTAAGCTTTCAAACTTGATATTGGGAGACATTTTTCTTTAACCATACAAAATTTTGTGACAAGTGCAAAACTAAAAAAGGGATATGCGACCTTTAACCCTCACCTTCTTTGACTTGGCCCCGCCTCCTTTCACATGCCTGATTTCTCCATCAGGGATTCTCTCCACCTGTAACACAGTGTATTCAGTCAGCTGATGAGGGTCGCATAGTGAGCTGAACGGATTCCTCCAGTACGTCGTCGCATTCATCTCAGCAACTGTGTTGGGTAACAATGCAATAAAATATAATACTAACACTTTTGTAGTGTTCTTCATGGCCGGCGGAACCATTCAAAGGAATACATAAGGTGTCATCACTTTGGCCCCCACTTTTTTTAACTGGGAAGTACGTAAGTGGCACTAAAAAGAAATAGATAGAGATCTTGAAGGTTATATTTCTTTCTGCTGAAGACCCCCCCCCCCCCTTTTTGTTAGCTCATGAAACCTGGAAGAGCATTTCTGTGACAAATTTGCTCTTAGCCAATCAGATTCGAGGATTTCCGCAGCTTATAACAACTATGACAACTTGTCACTGATAACAAGTATTATGAAACGGGGTCCTGGTAGTATAAAGAAGTTACTTGGGATTTTCTGGGATAGAAACTCTTACCTTGTAAAGTGTTTGGGTCAATAAGCTGCACAGTGCTACACACACGGTAGCACACACATAGCTGACCAATGTTACCAAGGGATGCAGCTAACTTCTTGGGTAGACACACCACGTTATCCTGGCAGAGAAATCAAACAAGGAGGTGAGGGGATTAATCTCAAGACAACTGAATCCACTTTCATAATCCATACATACAAACATTGACACACTCACATTCAAGATATATATTCCTTTTCACATACAAATACAAGGGCACACACACATATACGTGCACATACTTGTGACAACCATCCAAACATATTAATACATACATACACATATTCAAACTTACATACATATTCTTATCTTTTTTACACACATAAAAAAGTGAGAAAAAAAAGGCAGAAAGTGAGAGAGTGACAAATGTATGATTGATTCAATAACACAGAAGTCATCTAAACTTTGCATCAAGGAAGACTTAAAAAAAAAATCTTGTCCAAACATAGCATGTGTCCAATCACATTATATTTAGCATTTAAACAGTTCTTGGCAGAGGCATTTGGAAAAGAACTCCTAGAGGCCATTGCATGGCATAGATAAACATACTTATGAATATGAAACAACATACTTCAAGTTTTGAAACTCATGACATCTTATCGCACTGTTGAAACAAAGAGACCTAAATTCACAAAAACTTTCACCATGGTACAGATTTAGACCATGGTGTAAAGTAAGCGTGAAATAGGCATACAAACTGTACCTTCGATGTTATTAGATGTCTGTTGGCGTACGCAATGAATCTGTCAAGTGCATTTACGCAGAACAAATTTGCACTAACCATGGTTTAGATTTCAACTACCTTTGTGAATTTGAGCCAGAGTGTTTCAGACAAATATACAGATACATTGTAGATAGACATTGTGGTAGATTTGTTCATAGACGCATCAACTCACCTTGCAAATTGGAACAATCTCCACAGAGAAGGTATACTTGTAGTTGTATGTGTTGTTGTGGATGTCATGGGATATCAGTTGTTGAGACAGTTTGTACCTAGCAAGGAGAGAAAGAAAGAGATTATGATTCTATTAATACACAGGGTGTACTACACACATATCAAGATGTTTGCAAACATTTCTTCTGTTTTTGTGTTTTTACCTTCTGCATTGTGTTTCAACTCCTAACAATCCAATAATACTGTTTGGCAGAAAATTTTTCCATCATGAGAATTATGAACACTCCTGAAGATGAAAATCACTGTTTAGATATCAATTCATAACAAATTTGTCTCCGAGAACTTGTGAATTGTTTGCATCAAACATATCTCTCTTATACCTTTAGCCAAGTCATTAACCCGAGCCAAGTTATTAATGAGTCCTGAGTATACGCGGGCAGTTGTCTATGGGAAATGCGTGTTGTAGCAAAATCAGACCGTCCTCAACAGGTTAACAGAAAAGACCCAGATCATTTGGGAGATGAATTAACCCATTGAGACATCAACTACTGGGACAAATGGCAAGTAAAAATATTTGCAAGCTTTTATTTTCCTGCTAGTTTTTGGTTGTGCGAAAGTTTCAACACTGTGAAAATTTCCATATTTAGATTAGTTGAAAAAGCAGAGATACAGTCATTCAATAGAACTTTGCTAAATGCTATAATCAAGCGATAAATTAAATGCTAGTGATTTTCAAGTGGAAATATAAATTATTTCCACCTATCTAAAATGATACATGATAATTTGCCTACAACTGTATGTTTCATTTCTTTTTTTTTTCCCCATTAAAGAGCAGATGTTTTGAGAGTTGTTAGTTTAAATGTGCTTAAATGTGAAAAAAGTGGTTGTCCTCCTTTATATGTATTTGTGTGTACGGGTGCACTGGTCTAAGTTGGTGAACAATATTTTATCATCACTGGAACTTTATTTCTATAGGAATGAGACAGGATGCTTCACTAATATCTGTTAACAACACCTCAACATACTGTCATTTTTTTTTTTTTGTGGATATGAATTGCAACTTTTTTTTTTTCAACTTTTGAAGATAAACATTTGATAACCATCCTTGTTATAATCACTCATTGGAGACATGAGTTTTCTGCAATCCACTCACCGACTTCCTGTATAAAATCTCATGAGATGACATACAACATGCCAAAAGTAGACATGCTTAATAAAAACAAAAACTTCCTTCAAGTTTTAAAACATAGACCATAACTCTTTTTGTAGATTCAATTTTACTTCTCATATACACAGAGACATCTTGACTTGAAGAGAAAGATTTCACAGCATGTCATCATTAATATTGAAATGAGAAAAAAAGGGAGCAATCATCATAGCTTTTAGCTCCAAATACTGTAAAATGAGGAATTTTCGGGTGCATTGTAATTTCATGAAATTCGCGAGCGGTAACATTTGCAAAATTAATGTGCATGCGAATGTTCTTGCCTACACAATATATATTGGATGCCAGTGGCAAGTAGTGCAAATTTCATGCTGCTAGAAAGGCCGTCGGCTCCAATTCATGAAATTTTCATGCCGCGAATATATCAAGTTTTACAGTACTCTGTGTTTCATCAGAAAAGAGATCAAGCTTTAGACAAATATAATACATTCTTAAAAGTATTAATAACTAATTACAGCATAGAATTATCAATTCACTTTGAAAAAGAGCAACATTTAACATTTGATAAATAACTGCGTTATACTTATACCCCTGCTGCATTCAATATAAAAAGTGCAAGGATCACACGGATGTCAGCTGCTCTTTTCTTACTTGCATGGCACAGCTGCAAGAAGAAAGTCCACCATCTTGCGAGCACCGTTGGACTGGTCCTTGCTGGCGTAGTAGAAGTCGATACCCTCATCATGCTGTTTGACATTCAGACAGTTTACATGGAGGTTGTGCTTTAGGATCATCTGCTCCAGGTAGTAAAATGTCCTCTTGTGACTTGTCTGGTAAGAGAACAGGATGAGATCAATATCGTCTACTATTCTTCGTTTGTCTGGGTCATTGACATCGCTATTTTCTCTGTGATTTCTGCTATGATGTAAATTCACTGCATTCAAAATCTCAATCTATCAAACTGGAAAAAAAAAAGTTTGTTGTTTGTTTGTGTTTATTTTTCATCTGACAATGCAGCGAGATATCCGACGTTCAGCTGCAATAGCTGGTCTTCCATGGGGTCCACATGGATGCAAGATGGGACCACTTCACTGGGTTATACACCCTGCTTTTTGTGATAAATGAATGAAGCAGGATCTTTACATACTGTATAAAGCTGTTAATACCGCGAGGGTTTAATTTTCACGAATTTCGCAAATCACTGTTGGACCGCGAATTTAACACGTGAAAATGTTGCCATGCGCTAGGGTAATAGAGCATGTAGGTCAGTATTATGTCCATTCGCAAAAACAACATCTCGCGAAAATGTCCCTAATCTCCTCATTCGTGAAAATATCTGCACTCGAAAATACCAGCTTATACAGTACATGGGTTGTGACTCTCTCACACATGGGAACTTCATTTTATGTCCTTTCCAAAGGATAGACTGTTTTTCCTCAACTACAGCAGACAGCATGGTAACACTCAACATCACTCATCAAGACTCATCAGGATTCAAACCCACAACCGAGCCTAACCGTTCCGTTGCTGCAAAGCAGATACATTCCCAGCTGAGCCATCTTATCCCTCTCAAAGAGATAACTTTATAACTTCTGTCTTGTTTACACAAGTGTTATTTGTATCTCTGTTTAGTCCTACCCAAAAAAAAACAAAAGCAAAAACAACAATAACTAGAGAGGGGCCGTCAAAGGCGGCAGACCCACGCCTTGTACAAAGTCGGGGTAAACATACTGTGCATTTGGTCATCTACCAGAATTCGGTCACTTAATTGCCAGTGTCCTTTATCACCAGCCAGTGCGTTCTACCAAAGATCGTACACTTCAGTGTACGATCTTTGGTTCTACAGTCACATCACACGCAAATCACATCATTTCACATACGGTAACACTCATTCACCACAGGAAAGTCCTTTATATAGTCTCCTCCAAAAATCCATCGAAAATCCCAAATTCCACCGTCAAAAGTGCAGATTCGGAACTTTTCCAAGCGCGCGCGAATTAAGTCCAGTTTTAAGAGTATTGCCTACGCGACGGGTCGCCGAAAAAGCGCTAAAAATCGAGAAATACGCCATTTTCTTGCGGGATATTTTGCTTATAGCAAGCCGAGAGTGTGATGATATCAAAGGTCGTATGAGTGTACGATCTTTGATGGTATCCACAAAAGCGCAAAAGAAAAACAAAATTTACGTACCCCCCTAGGCAATTACCCCTAGGACGAGACATGAAAACTCGTCACATTGAGGACGAGTTAGGTGATACGCTTGTGGTCATCAGATGACGGTCATCTGTGATCGACAAAGAAAAGAATGTGATATAGGCACCTTGAAGTTATATTGAGCGTGCATGCGAAACCGTTTCTGTAACCACTCGGCCACGGGTCATCCACGGAAATGGTAAGACAAAAAAAAAACAATGTATAGATATAACAGGGGGAAAGTCAATGCCCACTTAACTAACGTGGCCGTGTGAACATCTATTGCATTGCTAGACGGAAAAGCGGCCTTGTAACGACTGAGGTCGCTATGCCATTTCTGGCAACTTGGGAAAAATACGTCCCGCAGACATAAAACCTATAATCGGCTGGTTTTGATACCTTGCCTTTAATCACAATTTTCAGTGTAATGACGTCATCAAATTACAAAACAATGACATCGTCTTGAAAGACAATTGTTCAAAGTACAACACCTCAGTCGTCGTCATTACATACTATGATCGGTTTGACAAAGTCAACCTGCAAAATTTTGCTGCAGTCGAAGCAATGTGGTCTCCAACACATAAAAAAGAGGGATATGGCGTGTGTGTGTGTCTGTGTGTGTGTATAGGTGCGTTTATATACGAACGTGATTTCTACATGGACGAATATGTAATACAAAATTGAAGAAAAAAAAGTAAAATAGCTAAGTATTTCGTTTCGTGATCTTGTAGGGTTCGAACCCGTAACCTCACGTCTCTGAGACGTCGCCTTTAACCACTCGGCCAGACGTCTCGACGAGAAAATATGGGGAACGTAAACTTATGTATGTGAAAGATACATGAGGAATCGTTTTGTCCACATTCCATTTTCATTTTCAGTTTTTAGCTGCAAAATTGTCAAACTGATGAGGAGATTTCAAAGAATAAAATGCATGATTACTGCAGCTTATTGTCTCAGCTACAACATACTAAAGTTTCAGAGGAAATGAAGCAAAATCAGCTGAGATAAAGGTGCTTAAACGTTGTCAAGTCAATGCACATTAAAAAAAAAATCACCTCCCATAGACATAACACGTAAACTTGTCTGATTTTGAGTCTTTACCTTTAATAACAATTTGAAGTATGATGGTAAGTCTTCTCGAACCAAGAGTGTGGAACTGAAGCTTCTACGTGAAAGATGAATCATGACGATCACCCGTGACCGACACATCTTCAAAGGGATCAGTTATTAGATGTGGAATCCTCGTGCCAAGATTATTGTCTCAGCAATTCCAAAGCAATGATACCCTTACATTTAGGTATACCATAATTTCCCTCTGAAATCATTGGTATTATTCATGTACAATTGCTTGCCTTGTCCATAAACTTTGCTTTACAAACTTTCAGTGAAAGGTGTCATAACATAATTCTGTAACTCCATTAGCAGTGATTGACTACATAAAATAATAAAGATATATCAAATTGAACGCTTAGCGCGTATAACTAAGGGGGATTTTAACCTGATGCTGTGTTATTCACTGCTCAGATACCAACAACACTCATTACCTACGGCTACGTATAGAGAAACAGCCATGACTAAAATAAGGTTTTCCTTTTCTTTGGCAGATAGACACACAACCCCTTTGAACACACTATAATTGACATGGAGGGACATGAAAAAGTTCATTACTACTACTAAACAGTGATGCTTTCTCCTCATGTGGCACAAGATACCTCTATAGCAACATAAAACCTGTCTTCAATTCCGTTATTGGGTCAAACAATAACAACCTGGAATTTCAAAGAGACGAGCGAGACGCCATACACCTGGCCTAGAATTAATTTATTCAGTTGCCATTCCTGCTCCAGTTGAGTTATGTAAATTATTTTCCGACCTGTCTTGTGCAGTGTAACAGGAACAAACGTAGAGAAAAGGAAAGAGAAAACGAAAGGTGGCAAGCGGGGCACTGTATACCAAGGGCAATTTACAACATTACGTATGATAAATGAAGCAAATCCAACCTCCAACCTCCGACAAAAAAAGGGAACTTGAGTGACTGTGTGTCGTGGGGTAATGACATCGGAAGGAAGCTGAACTGCCACAAGAAAATCAAAGAAAGAGAGAGAAAAAAAAAATAATAGCGTCCTGCGGGTCCCGAACATCTCGTCCTAAGGTAGTGCATAATGACCATGCAGCGCGCTAAGCGACTATAAAGCCACACGGCTGTCCCGAAGATTGGATATGAAATTCATATCTTTATATCATTTACAACATGAAAAAGTTCATTACTACTACTAAACAGTGATGCCTTCTATTCATTTTGCACAAGATACCTCTATAGCAACATAAAACCTGTCTACAACTCCGTTATTCGGTCAAACAATAACAACCTGGAATTTCAAAGAGATGAGCGAGACGCCATACACCTGGACTACAGCTCCCATTCCTGCCAGTTATTTAAACGTACATGTTCCTACCACCTATCCTGTTACAGTATAACAATAACCAATGAAGAGAAAAGGAAAGAGCAAACGAAAGGTGGTAAGCGGGACACTGTAACAAGGGGCAATCTACAACATTAAGTGTGACAAAATTAATGAAGCAAACCCAATCTCCAAACTCCAATACAAAACAAGGGAAATAGAGCAGCCGTGTTCACGGGTTACGTACACTTGACAGAATAATACGATAAATGACATCGGAGTAAAGCTGAACTGCCGAAAAAAAGAGAAAAAAAGAAAGAACGGATAAAAGTCCTGCGGGAGTCGAACCTCTCGCCTTCCGGTATGGCGTTATGAACAACCAGCGCGCTAACCGATTATGCCACATGGCTGTCCTGAAGATCGAGTGCGAAACTTAAATTTAAATACCATTGTGAGTGTGTTGCCTTGTGATGGCGCTATTCAACTTCCCACAAGTGGCAGCGTGGATTCGATCAATGTACAGTTGCAAAGAAAAATTGGGAATCGTTCTGTACAGATTGCATTCTCATTTTCAGTTTTAAACTACAAAATTATCAACCTGATGAGGAGATTTGAAAACATAAAATGCATGATTACTAAAGCTTATTGTCTCAGCTACAACATACTTATGTTTCAGAGGAAATGAAGCAAAATCAGATGAGGTAAAGGTGCTTAAACGTTGTCAAGTCAATGCATTGTTTGAAAAAATATCACCTCCCATAGACATAACACGTAAACTTGTCTGATTTTGAGTCTTTACCTTTAATCACAATTTCTAGTATGATGACGTCATCATATTTCAAAATCATTACATGGACTTGAAAGGCAAATGTTCAAAGTACAACATATATGAATTTGGGATAATATTGAGCTTAAACAACAGAGATACGAGCAAATGAATGTCAGAAACAGTACCTCAAAAAAATTAATTCCTCTTTTTTGATTTCAGATGATGATATGATGACGTCATGAGTTTTCCTGGCAATATGGGTACTTGAAACGTTATTTCCAATTCATATGCTTTTGTAATATGCAATAGAAATATAGGGTCAATGGACGATTTAAAGAGCTATGGCGAAATAAACAAAGACATGTTTTTTCACTATATTTGCAGAAAGACGCGCGCACGGAATTTCAACTTTGACGCCAGTGCATTCCTTTGTTATAGGTCAAAATCGATGGGATATCAATGGATATTGTTACTCAAAGTATCAGAAATCCAAATCAGTCAAAAAAATCGCATTTTCATGTTGGTTACGCCCTCTGCGCGCGAAATTGCGCGGACGGACGCGCACGCGAAAAAATGTTTGAAACGCTTAAAATTGTCTGAAACTTCGAGATTTCCCATTGGGAAGTCGTTTTGAGCCTTTTAAAATTTTGACGCGCGCGTACGCGCTCGTAATGAAGACCTGGGTAACTAGCGTTAAAAAGTAAGATAGAGCGTGACCTGAACTTTATGTCCACCGAAAATGATACAGAAATGATATCTAGTTATGAAGTTATGATCGATCACGTGACAAGGTCCGAAAATCACAAAATGGCGCCTAGATGACGTCATAGATATGTTACTGTCATGAAAACCTTATTGTGCCCAGATATTGTTATGAGACATGTTGACTGAAAATGTCATGTTATTCCGTAATGTCATTGTTGAGATATTGACGACACAAAATGTGGCAGAAAGAAAGAAGAATAAAAAAAAAGAGAAATTTTGACAATCACAATAGGTGATACGCTGATAGCGTATCACCTAATTAGTGTCTACGGGAATTATTCAACGCAAGGGTTGAATGCAAATGTCTACTGCACCAGTATTCGGTCACCAACGAGCGCCGCAACGTCCCCGATGCTATTTTGCACCAACAGGGTAGAGCGCGATGCATTTTCAGCGGCCTTGCACACGCATTGATATTGAGCGCGCATATCGTGCAGTGTGACTGCGACCGAGCAAATGCTCCTCCAACGAAAAAAACAATCAATTTTAATTTGAAAAATCATCAAAATACGGGCCAGTTTGTGACGACGGAGAACGAACTTTCATAAATCCAGAAGGACATAGTCCCTCAAATAGGCCTAAACGTAAATTTCGGAATTCTTACGAACATTTGAGCAGCGAAGTCGGATCGTTTGGGAGTTTATGTTTTCGTATGGTAGCGGAAAATCGCAAAGTGAGAAACGGGAAATTTTCTGAGTGGTCACTACACCATGGGGTCAAAACTTCAAGGTCACACAGAATTTGCAAGGGTCAACCGATTATCACCAAAATCTAATCGATTCTTTCCTGTCATTATCCAGACATCCCCTGAACATTTCGTGCAAATCCGTTAACCCGTTCTCTTGTTATCTTGTACACAAACAAACAAACAAACAAACAAACACACAAACAAACAAACAAACAAACAAACAAACAAACAAACACACAAACAAACAAACACACAAACAAACAAACATACGGAACCCTTTACATAACCCCCTGCCGATTTTCATCGGCGTGGGTAACAACAACAAAACCCTTCTAGTTTGCCAGTGTGCTGTGAGGAAATATTTCCTCTTCAAGCTGTTCAGACCGCTTTGTTAATGTTATTTGTAGATGAATACCTTGCTTGGGGGACACAAACTGCGGCTGTTGATCGAACAAAAAGTGACTGGGAAAGGGCGGGTCTTACCTTCTGTCTGACCTGGACCACAGCTCGCCAGAAATCCTTTGCCTCCACACGGTGACAGTCTGAGCACATCTGGCCCTGGACCACATACTCCACCACGAAGACCTGTTGTAGGATAGCACCGCTCTGTACTTCCTTCTGGATCGTCAGTTTGACCTTTAACCTCTTGGAGTGGGGCTCGGTCCATACAAAGCCTGCATCAATTAAGCGAACCTACACGAAGAAGGTACACAACAAATCAAACAGACAATCGTTAATAATTTTGACGAAGGAAGGAAATGGCTAAATATTGTAATAATGGAAGGAATACAGTGGCTACAAGCATTCTGGCAAAAACAAAACGAAACACACTCCCAAGCCCAAACAAACATGGACAAAACTTAGCAAAATGTATAAAAACTTACCCCTTTTGGAGTTGTCCTTTCATAAAAGCTGAACAAAATACTCACATAAGAACTTAAGATAATTTTCATATCTCAAAATAAACATCTAAGCATGAAATAATTCCAATTCATTACAAAGCCTTCAACTGATATCCAATTAGATTCTGTAATAACTTGATTCTTCTTCTTCTTCTTCTTCTTCTTCTTTTTTTAATGCACAATATTATCCAATATGATAGTGTTATTCTGATGGAAGATGATAACAAAGTGATATTCAGGAAAGGAAAGTAACACAAAGGATGGACTAGACAGCTATCCTACCTTGGAGAGACCTTTAAGTTTCTTGAGGCACAGACCCAGGAGTTCTCTGGACTCCAAGGCACATGGAACCCACTGGGCTGGAGGCTGCAGGTATCTACACCAAAAAAGGAAAGTCAGCTCTTCAGTACACAATTCCTTTTACAACATGTTACTCTTTGTAAGATTATTAGCCATAAGACAGAACTGTAAAAGTGGATATTTTCGCGCAACTAATTCTTACGCACTCAGCCAGGGAAGAGGAGTTCTGTGTGCTTTTAAATCCTCAAAATCAAGACATCAACTACTGGAACATACAGGCAGCAAATACACTG
This sequence comes from Diadema antillarum, assembly GCF_040938485.1. Classification (NCBI taxonomy): domain Eukaryota; kingdom Metazoa; phylum Echinodermata; class Echinoidea; order Diadematoida; family Diadematidae; genus Diadema; species Diadema antillarum. The sequence goes on from NW_027271112.1 coordinate 898,812, forward strand.
TATCATGTGCTAGCATTTTCACGCTAGTTTCTGGTTGCGCGAAATGGGCAAAAATTTCCACTTTCACAGTAGTTGGAGTACTGTACAAGAAAAGAATTTTCATGCAAATAATTTTTTGTGTCGGGTCGAGCAGTTAATGCCTTTGTACATTTTATATATTAAAGGGTAAAACTGGTCAGCATTACGACAGCAAATTCACTTGCAATACCGGACTAGTGAACATAATAAAACTACTTAAGTAGCATAAGTTATACCCTTTCAATATACTACCTACCTTGAGACTAAAGATATCATATAATATTACACATATATAAGCAAAACAATTGTGGGCTTTTGTTTTTATGCCAATTTTCATGTCATGTAAAATGTGCAAAAATGTCCACACTGCTATAGCCTCACTTCTACAGCTACTGGTGACACTTATATCAGTAACTGATGTGATATAGCTTTTACAGAACTACCCCCCTCCTGACAGCTGAGAAGAGATGACATATCAAGAAAAACAAAGGGATTGAGACATCAATGACAACCAGACACATAATTATTAATTGAACAGACAGTTTAAACAATTAACATGAACTTTGCTCTCTAATTTGTGACTCAGTACTGCAAAGTTCTTTACAGGACAAAGCTACATGTTGGACCGCTATTAGATATCATCTGGTAAGGTTCAACCAAACTATACACATAAATTCCTTAATCAGTATAAGGAGAAAATACAGTGCACTGGAAACTGTGTTCCTTTTTGTTTCCAACTTCAACATCAATGAAGAAGACCAACTATTTAGTGCTCACTCATGACATTGTAAGCACTTTAATTGAAAGGAAGAGTGTGTCAAAACTTCTAAAATCATTTTCAGCCTCTTGTCAATGTTACCTCTCACAGCCTTTACAGAAGTAGATGGAGGCTTGCTTCGGGATCCCTTCAGTGATATCCACCTGTGTTCTCAGACATGCCACACACGTGTTGGCTGGGTTGGGTTGTATTGGTGTTCCACATTGACAACACAATCTGGAAAGAAATCAAACAAAGAGGCTGGACTCTTTATCAAACACTATCAACTCTTATACCAAATCCTAATGGAATACACTTAAAGCGTTATTCACCATACTTTCTTTCTTGATGGAGTACAATGTACATGTATTTTACTCCAAACCTTTCATAATATATATTTCGCGGAATCTAAACGACATGTATAAAGCACATCTGCTGGATTATGAAAGGTTTTGTTTCAGTTCCACTGCACTGAAGCAAAGTCTATATCATGTTTTCATTTCAATATCTTCATGTGAGACAAATATGTTGTCTGGATATGAATGTCACCTTAACCAACTCAATAACATAGTATCTGGATCGAGGTGACTCAGGCTCAGCACAAAATTTTTGATGATAACAAATCCCAAGAAATTAAGTCCTCAGGACTGAGGAAGGCTCAATTGGATGATGCCAAGAAAGGGCCGGGGCCATTCAACAGATCCAATCCTGAGCATGGAGAGTTCCACGTGATGCATGATCATGATTAACTACACACAGCGCTGTCGACAGCGCTGCACCTCTATTCCTTCGCGGACGTTGTTATCGTTCACTGTTTCCTTCATGAATATCTTTATTAATCGTGGAAAACTAAAATATAAGGAGTTATCGTAATCTATGACCATCATTCAATAACCGGTATGCGATTTTTTGTTTAATTACGTCTAAAACTTACCGAAATCTATGGCTGAAATCAGGTCTGTAAACGTCCTTACTGCTTCACTCCTCATCTGCGTGTTATATGAATGGCATGCACTCTCGTATACTACAACGTAGGTAGTCGGGGCGGAAGTGATGAGATAGTCGGATGACCCCGACTAAAAAAGTTCAAATCATTGCCGGTGCAGCACGCGCGGATCTACTACAAGCTTTACGTAACACATGAAACGCACGGGCGCACGGGCGTACGTAAAAAGCAACCACTTCTGAATGCGCATGCGTGGTAGTTTGTTGCTTTTGTGAAGCTCTCGAAGGAAAAGATGCCACCGCACGATCTACTCCGAAAAATTCAACAATAAGGTCTGGATACCAACAAAACGCCGAATTCAACTCAACCATCAGGAAAATACGCTGTAGGTAAGTGTTGCAAATTATATTACTCTTAAAATCATACAAAATAAAAGGTATTTTATGTGATTTTGCCGTCAATAGTGACGGTCGTTTACAACGTTGAAACACTAACACATGTCAGACCCTGTGCGCAGCACAGTGTCTGGTCAGGCTAGATCATGATGTATCCGAAGGGGTGGCCGGGTGATCAAATTATGCAATCTGGATTATGATATTTCTGTTTCCAGTCTCACGCATCGGAGTGGACTAGGTTGTCTAGGCCTCTCCAGGCTGAGAAATCTGCTTAATCTACAGTCCGCCTGATTGTCCAGATGCAACCCAAGAACAAAAGAGAATGAAAAAAACAGGTGGGAGGAACGTTTCACTGACGCCGGACCTGGGATGGGACCCCTCATGAAAAGTGAAGCAAGAATATCAACAAGCCAAAAAGAAAGACAAACAAGGAATAGGGCGTCGGTAGCGCGATGCGCTTTGTCATCCCCTTCGAAATTCACGCAAAAGTCGCGAGTTCACAAGTCATCTTTGACCTAGATTTTCTAGGTCTATATGCATCTACAGAACATAAAACTATTTCAAAACATTTTTTACAATAAGAGAAATCTATCATATTATCTTCGATACTAAATGATAGCACGAAAGTCACATTTTGAATGCAAAAGCACCTTTCAGGCATTTTCGCGGGTTTATCCCGGGAACAAATCTCCATAAATTTGGTATCATATGAAAGCTTGTGGTGGTCTCATTCTTCTCGTCCTACGCCGAGTTTAGATATCAAGACGTATTGCTACCTAAATTCAGATTTAAGCCTAAACATCGCTATAACTTGGCTGTTCCGTCCGACTGTGAAACTGGCCATACCGGTGTAGGAGGATTCAATGGTGCTGAATCCAAAAATAGCATTGGTTTTTCGCTTATTCCCCAGGATAAACCCGCGAAATAGCGATTAAGATACCCTTGTCAGCATAGTAACAGCATCAGCGAACTAAGCGAGGCGGGGCCTACAAGTCTAGACACGTAGTTATACGCCATGACTCGTGGTTACGGCGCGCACTTGCGCGAAGCTCCATACTATTGAGTCGGTTTTGCATGCATAGGTACGATGTTCAGCCTCCGCACAGCTGCTATAGCGCACCGCCGGTACGTAATGTGAGTACCGGTACATGTGCGCGTCTCCATGTACACTGTACTAGTATAGCACATGCACCACTACTGTGTGCGCTTTTACTCCGCCGCACTGTCAGACGTACGTTTGTGATACGTTTGTATGTATGATGGGTCATCGGTCTCGTAAACCCGTGTGTACAAATCGCGTGTGAGTGCAAGTACAAGTGCGTGCCGCGGGATCGAAGCGGGCCTCGCACAGCTGGCTGGGTAGGTGTGTGCTAGCTGACAAGGATGCGCGCTTAGTCTTAGAAACACGCGCGCTTTGAATGTGATAAACGCAGTGAATAGCACCGCCCACTGGAGTGCGCTTGACAGTGAATTTCATTACGCTCGCGACCCACTTTTTCGCCAAGGTTTTGACAGCGTGAGAAATTTTGCACATGTATTATGTTAACTATGGACATTATGGATATGTATGTTTTAGTGTGAAATGACTTGTATTTCTCCAGTTGCAAAAATCTACCAGACACCCTACTACAAGGAACTTGCCGATTCTCTCTTCAATACTACTGTACATCTTCCCTTGTGAACAACTTAAACTCATATGACATACATTATAATAGCTATCAATAATAAATCTGAGAAAAAGACTGGTATTTTCACATACAATAAATGGTCTATTTGCAGTCTTACTCTACATTATATTATATAGGCTTAGCATGTTGCTGACATACAAATATTGTCTTCACTGACACAGAAGTCGATACACGGGACTGGCGGGGCCCGTGTTCACAGCACACAGGTTACGAAACATGTGCCTGTGGCCGACAAATCTCCACGCTAACAAGCCAACTTCACTACATATCACAGAAATACTTACATGGTAGATTCTGTAGATGCTTGTGTTTCAATGTACTCCATGACTGAATATTGTTGCGGAAAAAACAGGGCGATGATTTTGTTCGTCTTTAGAGGCCGTGTGGCTCGGTGAGTAGCAAAGTGAAAATGTATTGCGCTGAGTCTATCCACGTTGCGCAATTTCTCTCTTTCACACACACTCCAATGTACGTCGCATGTGGTCGCATCGCGTCGTGCATGCATGGTGTGGTCGCTACATGTTTGTTTGGCTCCCTCTATCGTTTACTGCACGCACAGGCTGCCAACCGAGCGGAGTTCTACGATGCATGCATGTATGTACATGTATGATGTTGTATGCATACTCATCCATGTGACGGTAGGCCCGACTGCCTACGCAGCATACCGGTACTCTAGTAAACAACGGGGCCGGGGGCAGCAGTGCAGGGTTAGCATGCTGAAGACCGTCGACTGTAAAACCACGAGCTCTCGACTCGGTGATCGTGAATTGATTCCGCGATCCGGGCTCCGGATCCGCAAGGTGGAGAGAAGGTCGTGCGTGGTAACCGCTAGTGCTCACCCTTTCCCTGAGCTGAGGCTGCATTGAAGTCCTGTCATTTCGTCGGTATTCCATGCGTAAAGGTGACATAACATACCTGATCCTGGATTCTGATTAGCTGTTCTAAGATTATCGTGAGAATAGTTGTGAGATTGTGGAAATTAGAGACTAGATTCTCGTTATTAGTGGCGTGTTGTCAGCAAAGAACCAGTACGTGTAGCATGGTTAGAGGAGTGCATTCTTTTACCTCTGAATTAGCCGTTACCCTGGAGCTAAGATACCTGTGTGTGTGGAATGCCTCGGTGGAATGTATACTGTTTAGTGTTAGTGTTGACTGTGTAGATATCATAAAAGTGAAAGTAAACAGGCATGCATGTCAGAGGTATAGTCACATTCAGAGGGATTGGCATGCTGTCAAGTGCTCGAGATGAAAGATGGAAGCGCTTTATTCAACGAGGCAAACCCGAAATAGGCCGAATTGAATACTGCTCCTCATCAATATTGCTCTGGATCTGGATCTGGATGTTTACGATGCAGGGCCCTACTGGGCATAACGCATCGGATGAGAGAGGGCGCAGAGGTGATTAGAAAGTTCTATCAATGGCCTTTTTGAATGAGGCGATTGATGGCGAGTTAATAGTGGCGTCACTCAGGTGGTTCCATTCGATGACAGTAGACGGGAAGAATGAGTTTCTGAATTGTTCTGTTTGTGCTCTTATTTGATTAAAGCACTTACTGTTATTTGTCACTTGTCTGTCCAAGATATTTACAGTATCGCAGTTTGTGAATTGCTTAACACGGATACGTCGTCTAAGTTTTTTAGGTTGAGCAAAGGTTTGAATTGGGAGAGCTGGCACCAGCCCCCCGACCACTTTGAAGAAGAGGGTGAGCTTGAGATTCCTTCTTCTTTCCTTCAGGCTTGGGAGACAAAGTTCAGCCAGCTTGTTTGTGATAAAGCCGTCATCTCTGGACACGTAATCCCCTGTTATGAATCGGACAGCTCTTCGTTGGACACTTTCAAGTCTGTTTATGTCCTTTTGTAGATATGGGTCCCAGGCAGTGGCACCGTACTCAAGGAGTGATCTAACGAGTGAAGTATAGGCAGTTCGCTTAACGTTGGCAGGGCAGAAGTAGAGGTTTCTCCGAAGGAGGGATAGAACCCAATTTGCCTTTTGCGTGGTCTTTGCGACATGCTTCTCCCACTTCAGGTCGTCAGAGATAGTGACTCCTAGGTAACGGATGTCGTGAACGTGCTGCAGGATATGGCTGTTGAGTTGATAGAAGTAGGATGATTTACTGCAGACACTCATAGTATAGCACTTCTCTGCGTTGAAGCACATACCCCATTTATGTGCCCAAGAGACCAGGGCTGTCAGGTCGTTTTGAAGGATGAGGTGGTCTTCCTGGTTCCTGATCTGACGGTAAAGGAGACAGTCGTCTGCGAACAGCCTTATTTGCGACCTCACTGTGTCTGGTAGGTTGTTGATGTAGCAAAGGAACAATAAGGGCCCGAGTACTGTTCCCTGGGGTACACCTGAATCATTCATCGAGTGCGAAATCTTGTTCCATGCCCATGGCATTGCACGAGTGAAGACCATACACTATTTCAGTGTTTTATAGAGCTAACAAGTTAACTAGAATTTATTAGAAATATACACAGCCTCGTCGATGTACGTTTTATGCAACACTTCGGACAGCCGATGCTAAAACATTGCCAGATCATGACTCACACACACGAGATGTTGTCCACGCAGATTCTTGTTATTTAGCACAGAAATTGCAGCCATTTTCTGTGAAAGGTGAATGAATTGCCGCACAGTCACACTGACTCGGGTCGGGTACTCACAGTCAGTTGTGTGTGTAGGTACGCAAAACTGATCGTTTGTTTACAAAAATAAGTGAAGAAAGTACGCACGTGAAGCTCGCTTGTAATTGAATGCACACGGCAAATGTTTGTTTATTATGACATCAGACAGAGCTGTGCAATGGAACAAACAAAAAACACCGAGTCAATGGAAATTGATGACGTTTGCCATGCGCTACACTGTATCTATTTTTGCTCAAACAAAATTGCACAGCTGACAGCCACAAATAGCGTGCGATGGTACTTTTAACTGAATGTCACGTGGCTTGCAAACGAACGATTGGATAGCTAAATTCTTGTAAGGTGTTGTATACTGGTAATTCCCATTGTAGCTTCCGGAGCAGTTCATCTGAATAAGAACAGTCAAATGTCAAGTCAGTACCACTACCTGGGTACTACGGTACCAGATTAGAGTGGCCTATAATAATTATTACTCGGTGTGCCATGAATATCGGAGCTGAAATTGTGTTTAAAATATTGTTTTCGTAAATCCAGTGCAATGGGGTTCAAATTCATCTATATGACGTATGATAAAATTTGTGCATTTTGGAATATGTTTCTCACATTTAGGGTGTAATTTTTTACGGTTTGGTAATTGCAGAAGTCAAGATATTGGCATTGATCAATGTAAAACCGTAGAACATTACACTAGTCTACACTAGTACCGTAGGACTGAGTCCTGCCTGTCATTAACCTTTACATGTAATAGTCGTAATGGTGAGAGAAATAAGCAGAATGTTGTGAGATAGAGTCAAACCTTAACCATTGAGAGGCAAGCCACAGTGAGACAACCTTTCAGGACCAGTCTGAATCAAGCCTTTGAATTATCAATTTTTTTTTTTTTTTGGCACCATTTTTTTTTTTGTACCTAGCATTTATATTATAAGGAACCCTTTCCTTACAAACAGTCTGCAGAGTGAGGTCTGTTTGTAGGAATTCATGCATGTGATAATAATGATAATAATAATAATAATGGAGTCTTATAATGCGCCATGTCTGTCACACAGTGGCACTCCTGGCTCAGAAAGGTAAGACCTCCTCTCACATAGCTTCATCCAGGAAAGGGCCACAATTGAAAGACTGGGAAACCAGAAGATTTTCACATGCATGAAACTTTCAGAAATTTTTGATAATTTGCAAAAGTGAAATACACAGGATTTTTTTTTTTCTGTGCACAGTGCGTTGAATACCAGTGGCAATTCGCATAAACTTTGTGCCTAAAAAGACTATTTTTTATGCTGCAAATGTTTCTGCTTTTGTAGTGTTGATTTTGCCCCGATGGGCAAATCTAGGGTTTATAGAGCAATTTTATTGGTGAAAGTAAGATCTACATGGTAAGTAGTGAATTACAAGTCTGTTTATGGAGTAGGCCCCGAGCTAAATTATTTGGTAAGAGTGGTGTGCAAAGTTTGGCCCTTCTTCAGGCTTGCATAATATCTCAAAAGGCCTTGTGCTTAGAAACTCAGCTTCACCTCTCTGCACTCCTGACTAACAACTTTAGGTGTGAGAAGCTTGGAAAAATGTCACCCTCTTACAGGGGCCACGGAATGTGTTTGTGTATGTGTGTGTGTGTGTGTGTGTTTTTGTTTTTTTTTGGGGGGGGGGGCAAGAGTGAATGGTAGCCCCACCCCCATGTCCTATGGTTCGGTGGCCCCTGTGTTGTATGGAGTTTTCCCTGTGCTTTGCAAATCTGCACACAAGTCAATAAGCTACCCTCAACACTTCTGTTTTTGTTTTTTTGTTTTTTTTTTGGTCACTGCATTGATACTTCATGTGGTTGATATAGGTATCGTAATAATTGTAAGTGTCGGTATTAGTACTCTCCGCTTGATTTGGTAGTGTCGAGCAGAGCATTGCATAGGCCTACTTGATTAGCCGGAGCCTTTTTTAAGTATGTTGACCTTCATGGGATTCATGAGAGCTCTATGAATAGGAGATGTCCTCGAATATATGCTTTCTTGCAATACTCTGATGATAGTATCATACCGTCTATGCTGTAATATTTAATCTCCTTTGGAATGTGCGTGGATATGCTTTCTTGCAATACTCTGAAGATACCATCTATGCTGTAATATTTAATCTCCTAATGTGCGTGGCAATGCTTTCTTGCGAAACTCTGAAGATACCGTCTATGTTGTAATATTTGATCTCCTTTGTAATGAGGTGCTGGATCTGTTTTACTTCTTATTTTCTTCTAAATTTCCCATACAGAGTTTAAAGAGGCATAAACTGTGAGATTCCTACTGGCTCACCATGTCGGGGGAAATAGAGCCAAACCCATCGCTGAACAACAACAGCAGTAACACCGTCAAGAATGGCCCCATTCCTGCCAAACCCTGTACCCGCCAGGCCTCTGGCTACCCTTATGGCCTTGTCCAGCCCCTGCTGACTGACCAATACCAGGTGACCATGGCATATGCGTACTGGAAGAGTGACCGCTGGAGGGCAAATGCTGTCTTTGACTTTTTCTTCCACAAGAATACGTTTGACGGCGAGTTCACCATCTTTGCGGGGTTGAGTGAATGCCTCAAGTTTTTGCAGAACTTTCAGTTCAGTGATTCAGGTGAGAGGAGTTCACTTAGTTTCACTTGATTTCATTTTCATTTTCAACAACAAAGAATACAAATGTACAAAACATGCAAAAAAACAAGGAGCAATACATACATTATTCTACATTTATAATGAAATATTACACACATTCAGTTGTGAAGCCTAGATGCATGATGAATGATATTTACTAAATAATGTTGAAAATGTTGAAAATACATGTACTTCATGTAAGAGGTGTTTTACAATACATTTAGCTACTCTTCTTATCCTACAGCTTTGACAAGCTTTTAGCTGTATATTGCAGAAGACTTGGTACAAGTACATGTACCTGATATGCCATAAATGCCCCTTCCCTTATTTTATAAGAATTTTGTTTGAAGATCTGTTCTTAAAATTCTTTCACCACAGTTTGAATGATACAATGTGTCATCCTGTATGCAATGAAAGGTTAAGTACAAATAGCATTATTTTTGAAATGCATCCTGAGTACACAAACTATATCACTGCTCTCTTTCAGACAAATGCAGTCAAATCTGTCAGTAGCAGCCACCCAGGGGAGATGAAAAGAGTGGCCGTTATAGACAGGTTATCTGACATTTTGTGCTACAGACAGGTTAAAATCAACTGCAGGAGACAAAATTGGTGGCCGCTGAATTCTCTTGGGGGAGGGGGATTTTTTTATTTGCCGCATATGGCAGGTAGCCGCTATAGACAGATTGGCACAAAGGCGGGTTTGACTGTACTGAGATGGACTAGTGCTCAGTTTCAAATCAATTGACTCTCATGATTTTGAAATGACATCTACTAGGATAAAGAGGGAGCAAAAAAATATGTTTGAAAATGTGAAAAGATGCATAGATCTGTGCATTATCTTGTAAATCAAACTACCATTAGTCTTTACAAAGTTTCAGAATACGAAAGAGTTGAGGTGGTCTTATATTCAACAGTTCTCCTTGAGTTGAATGTGATCTGTGTCTTCCCTCCGCGACAATGTCAAGGTTCTCTGTGATAAGGTTCTGTGAAACATTTTCCTGTTTTATTTTTTTTTTGGAAAGCCTATTCGGTTCCATTTTCTTATTCTGTTATCTCAGAATTGCTTCAACCTGACAATGCCCCCCCCCCCCCCCCATCCCCCAAAAGTACTGAAGAATGAGTGTTATTTATACATTGATGAAGGTTAATTTGTCAATCAGTTGCAGTGTAACAATCTTGATGCTGGATGACTTGAAGTTGTATGGGATTCATTTTATGAATGTATGTGAAATATTTTGTGACTTGACGTAGAGTCAATATGACAAAGAACAACAACAACAACAACAACAACAACAACAACAACAACAACAACAACAACAACAGCAAAATCACAACAACTACAACAAAATCACCAGCAGTGGCAGATCCAGAGGGGAGCGCACCGGGCGCGCCCCCTCTTTATTTTTTTGTTAAAACAAAAGAAATAAAAAGAAAAGAAGGGGGGGGGGGGGGCTGTGCCCCCCTTTAATTTTGTAAAGGTGCCTCCCCTTTACTGAATTCCTGGATCCGCCCCTGACCAGTACATATGACACTACACACTCACATACAAGGCATTTGGAGACACTTATTCATGTCAAATCGCTGATAGCTGTCTCTTCTGACCCTGTGCTTTAGGTAACCAGTATGTATGATGTGTTCAAAGTAATAGAGTGTTTTCACAGTCTTTATCATCTTGAATATGATTACCACAAGGAATCTACACCGGATTTCCTGGACATTGTGAACAGGAAGTTTTGAGCCAGGACATCCAGGGAGCGTAGCAACCAGAAAGGAGAAATAGAGGGAAAAAAAATGCCTGGTAATACGTGGTATTGGTCAATCCCTCCGTGCTAGATATATAAGTTAGTGTACTAGTTTGGAATATAGAAGAGCAATAAAGACATCACTCATAAAAAACAAAACAAAACACCTCCAAAACTATGAAGCACACAAAACAACCCCTAGTATTAAAAACTTAGCTAGAGCTTCTGCCTCCTCCATCCAAGGATGGCATTTTACTGAGTGCGTTCTCTGATACACTTGGTATCATTTCAATACCATTACTTCAATTCAAAGTATGTGAAGTACATACAGCGTGGCTGTTTGTGTCATACCCGTGACTCACTTTCATCCATGGCTTGGGGGGAAATGATTACTGCTTCTGTTTTTGTCACTGTTGCTTTATGTTGTCAATTATGTATTGACCGATTCTGTGACGCGCTATGTGTATTTTTAGCATAGGCGCAGCCATAATGGGTGTATCATCCGACCCCCCCTCCGCACTCCCCCACCCCTCTCCCTACATTAGCACGCGCGCAGAATGAAAAACTGCTTTAGCCAATGGGCGTCTCGTACTGAGTGCGCGAATGCTTGCTTAGTGCGCGAACCTTTGTTACAAGTGCGTGATAAACATGTTGCCCCGGGGTGGGGGAGAGCAGGGGGGGGGGGGGGGGGGGGTCGCTGATACACCCACTATGGCTGCGTCCTGTGCCGTAAAATGTCTGCTGCCCTCAACGAACCCGAATCGGTCAATAGTATTTGTCTGTTGGCTTGTATACTGACTATTTTGGCCATGGATCTTACTAGTGATAATGATGATAAAATATTGCATCTTTGCTCTTCTTTTTCTATAATTTGTAGGCACTATATGTAGTTAGGTGTACAATCATAAAGTTATTTCTACAACATGCATGAATCTTATATACCTTATTTGAAAACAGGCAGTTATTTCTTTAAGCGCATAATACAGCAAACCTTCTACTGAAAGCCAAAACGTTATTGTATAATGCTCAAAACTAAGTAATAAGTCTTAAAAGCAATCATGTATCATAAACTGTTTGCTGGGAAGACATCTTGTGCATTAAATAGACATGGAACATATCAAAATCCTGGGAATTATAATTTCTGGTCTAAACAGCTTTTTGCTGCATCACTATACTGTGTATCTAGAGATAATGATTGCATTGACCAGTACAATGAAGCTAGAGCATTGATAATGAAAGGTTAGTGGGTCAAATTTGATAATTTATAAACATAGTGTCAATGATTCTACAGGATATAGGGCCTACAGTGTCTCATCCAGGATACGGACTTTGTCACAGTCAGTGAAGGTGTTGTGGTATTGTGGTACTATACTATGCATTGTTGCTTGTTTTATTAATTTTAATGTCCAGTATCCACATTGAGCCATGGCACCTACAGTGTATGTTCTCAAGCCGGATGCTTTTATCCCTTATGCTTCTCCTTCATTTATGATGTAATGAAATTGTTTCTTGATTTATAAGCATTCCTCTTTCTTTATATCAATACCGGTATTTATATTGGATTATTCTCAAACAGCAGTGCCTTCAAAGGACAGCCAAGTGGAGCCATGCAGCCGTGTCCATAATCATTCCATTATTTTTCAGCATTTTCCATACTCACTTTTTGTCTTTATTGTTTGAGAATACAATACATACTATTCATACAAATACAGTAGGCATATAAAGTAGGGCTTGACATTAGCTACAGCTCAGTGGCCCGATGGTTCACCAGCAATATACAGCTGTACAGGTCTGTAGATACTAGGCCACCACTTTTTAAGGAAAGTTACAGGGTATGTGACTTTATACAAAGATTGACATAAACTTTTTCTTTTGATGGCCTAACAATAAAATTTGGTGGTCCAATCAGGCCACCAAAAGAAAAAAAAAAGTTTATGTCAATCTTTGTATAAAGTCATACCTATTACAAAGTTACAAAAATTTGAATAACTGTAAAAACAAACAAACAAACAAACAAACAAAACACCTGGCTGAAATGCTGTCAAGTGTTAATTGAAAGTGTACGCTTTGTATTACTTTACGTGGAAATAAAATCATTTGAATTGAATTGAATTGAAAGTGGGTTAGCTGTACTTTTTGATTACTGTTGCATTTTTTTTTAAAGAACTCTCAACACCATGATATAATTGAAAAATCCACTTGACTTTTTAGCTCACCTGAGCCGAAGGCTCAAGTGAGCTATTGCGATTGCTCTTCGTCCGGCGTCCGTCGTGCGTCGTGCGTCGTGCGTCGTCCGTCGTCCGTCGTGCGTACACTTTTTACATTTTCATCTTCTTCTTCAAAACCCCTGGACTGATTTTCACCAAACTTGGCAGGTAGCATCCCTAGGGGGATAGGATCTCAATTTGTTCAAATGGGCACCATGGCCCACCTGGGGGGCCCCAGGGGGGCCCAAACCCCCTAAAATTAAGGAATCTTTAAAAATCTTCTTCTCTAGAACCAGAAGTGATAGGGCTTAGTTAATACTATGAGTTAGTACATTAATGACTGTAGTTTCAAGTTTGTTCATGGGGGAATCAGGGGTGCCCCCATTGGGACCCAGGGGAGGGGGGTTTGGATGGGTCCTAATGGGTCCCAATGGGGCCTAAATTGTACATTTTCATCTTCACTTTGAGATCCCCATGTCTGATTTTCACCTAACTTGGTAGGTAGCATGCCGAGGGGGATAGGATCTCAATTTGTTCAAATGGGCACCATGGCCCACCTGGGGGGTCCTCAGGGGGCCCAAAACCCCTAAAATTAAGGAATCTTCAAAAATCTTCTCTAAAATCAGAAGTGATAGGGCTTAGATAATACTATGAGTTATTACATTGATGACTGTAGTTTCAAGATTGTTCATGGGATTGGCGGAATCAGGGGTGCCCCCCCCCCCCCCCCCCCCTTGCGACCCAGGAGAGGGGATGGGGATGGGTCCTAGTGGGGCCTGAATTGTACTCTACATGTTCATCTTCTTTTTGAAAACCTCATAAATTTTTACCAAACGTAGCAGGTAGCATCCCCTGGGGGATAGAATCTCAATTCTTTCAAATGGGCACCGTGTCCCTGTTGGGGGGCCCCTAGCCCCCCCCCCCCCCCCCACATTAAGGAATATTTAAAATCTTCTACTCTTAGAACCAGAAATGATAAGGCAAAGTTAATACCATGAGTTTGTACATTGATGACTTTAGTTCCAAGTTTGTTCATTGCAGATCCAGGGCTGCCTGCCCCCCCCCCCCCCCCCCCAACCCTGGAGTTGAGGGGGGGGGGGGGATCCATATATGCAGACCTAAGTTTCCAATGTTCTCAGGTAAGAGTGTGCAAGAATGCATGAAAGGTGAAATTGCGATACTCAGGTGAGCGTGTGACCCCCGGGTCTCTTGTTATTTACATGTTATTGTTATCCTAACCTTGGTTGAAACTAACCCAGTAGCAACAGGAACCTAGTGGGACTTGCACAAGTTTGTGGCAATCTCAGAATCTGGGTTCAGAAACAAGTTTATATCTCGTAATCTTGTTTTAGAAACAGGTTACAGCTATTCAAATTCGTGAAATTCTTCCGTCCATGTAGGGCAATTCATCAATCAGTTGCAAGGTTACAGAGCTCTATATCTCATATTGGGGTCTTGGAAACGGGTCAATATCCCAGAATCTGGTGAAATAGAAACAGATCATCAGTAACTCAGAATCTTGTTTCAGAAATTGGTCGATATTTCAGAAGTTGGTTTCAGACACAGATTAATATCTCAGAATCTTGTTTTAGAAACAGATGAACAATGTACACAGCCTTCATGTCTGGGTAGGGATTGTGTAAGTCTGTTTGCATGTAATCTTCTGGCTAATCATGAATTTTATGGTGTATGTTTTATGTTTGTCTTCCTCTTTATATTGATCTCTTAATCATAGATGTGGCATACCGTGGGAAAATGGTACTTGTTGAAAAAGAAAGAGATATGTACATGTATCTGATAGACTAACAAAGATAGTTTACAGGCAGTCTATGCTTACATTCAGCAATTACAATTCATTACACTCTGATTGATGCATGATTTTACCCACATACAGCCTTATTTACTTATAATGTAGTGTACACAGACTTCATGACATTAAGACATGGAAGCAAAGGGAAGTTAAAAGGTGAAATGTACAATCTGTAGCTTGAACTTGTGTAGATATAGCCCACCCTACTCTTTTTACCAAATTATTACTCTGAGAAAGATACACTGCAATAGGCATGTTTGAGAGACAGAAGGGCTTTAATGCCATACAGAGTGTCACAGAGTTAACACTGTCTTGTTCTCAACTGACATTTTGATCTGGTTACAAATGCAAATAAGACTGAGATGTTCATTATTCACACAACTTTCCTACATTTAAAACAAACTCCTTCTTCCCTTTAATAACCTACGATGATTCAGTGCAGTATCTCATGCTACAGTAAATAATACCAGCATTGAACTATTGACCATGACTGTGCACTTTAAGCTTGCCATGAATTTGATATCATTGGTCAAGGGTTGAGCATATAGATGAGCATCTGATTTTGAAATCACACCCTTCTTGATTGTCTAATGTGCACTTTAAAATGATTTTTAGCAATGCCGTGTCGTATCCTTTTTAGAAATATGTACAAAGATTTGCCCCTACTCTCTTCACCTCTTGTAAATTCCAAATACTGCACTGATAAAATCTTAGGATATTACTAAAGACATAAAAAAGAGCCTTTGTATAACTTTGTCATTGTAGGGGGTGCTGAAATATACAAACTATATTTGTTTAAGGGCACCGCTGGAGCTCTGGTGCCTGACTAGGTCTAATATGTCAAGTTTAAGTCAATTTAACTATTCTTAGCTCCAGGCCTTTGCCTTTGTTTAATGCATGATGTTTACCAAGCATGTTGATGGCATATGTTCACAGCAAGGGGGTGTTTCATAAAGCTGTTCTTATAGTTACGAATGACTTAAGAACTACTGGTGATCAGTTCTTGAGCTGAATTATTTAAATTCTGATAAGTATAGCACATCAGAACTGATCACCAGTTGTTCTTAAAGTCGTTTGTAACTTTACAGTAAGAACAGCTTTTTGAAACACCCCAGGTCTAGATTTAATTTGCCCTGCTTTGGGTACCATACAGTATGCATCACTGCCAATGATGCTTAGATAGCAGATACTATACTGCTGATCCAAAGGAGAGTCTGAAGAGTAATATGGGAAGTTGCTATAAGAAGAAGAAAATTAATCATGATCATAGAATATCATGCTCTGACACCGTATCTATTGTTAACAGTAATATAATAATAATTATAATAGTGATATTAATAATTGCATAATGGCACTTTATACTGGTGTTTCTAAGCGCACTGGTGCTATTCATACAAAAAGAGGAGAAAACACAATAACAGTACAATGCAAAACCAAAATTATATTCACGAAAGAAGAAGATGATAAAACAATTTTATACGGTTGATACAGTGATACAATAGTTAATATTAAACTGACTGTGTGTGCCTCCAGAAAAAAAAAGAGTGAATTGTAGCCATGAATGGCTAATTCTTATCATTATGATGAAGGTTGATGTAATGCATTATTTCATCAAGTGCATGAAGTCTAGATGGGGAAGACTACATGACTGTATTTAGTCTTTTCTTCTCTTTTTTTTTTTTTGTCCCCGTAATATCTGAGTCAATACATTTTATGAGCTTGGCTATTGACTGGCTCCATGTCCAGCCTGCATTGTTCTCATGATTGCAGTTGTCCTCATATTGCTGAGTGTACAGTACCTCCTGCTTCCAGTGCATGGCTAAATGCTCAGTCACTGAAGATAAAGTCTTTCATTACTGCTGACAACTACACCTCATTAGATTTCAGTGGCATCATAAAGTGAGATCATAGTAGAGGGTTTAATGAATGATATCTCTCAGCTTTCAGCAATCAGGTTAATGAGATGGTGTAGTAGAAAGCAGCCAGACTTCTTGTCTGCTGGTGATGTTTGCTAGGTAACCATGTCGATATTACAGGCAGCTAGGCAAGGAGGACTCCGTGGGGAGTGACAGTTTTAATTATCATGAATATTGAATGCTCTCTTGGAGTAGACCAGTATCATTGTTAATGCACAGAGCTGGAGGGGTGATTTTGTTTTGTGGTGTCCCTCACATGTGCTGTAGATGATGATGATCCACAGCATTTGTACAGCGCCATTTATATCTGTAGTAGAAACATTCAAAGGTGTGTGGTGTAGGAACAAATCGCCAGTGTAGTCCAGTGAATGTTACTAATCTTAGATCTCTCTCACAATAACTTTTGCAGGGAATAATTTTCATCATATCGCATTGCAATTTGCTATGCACTTCTGTGTAGCAGTTTTCTTCCATAGAATTGGACCTGTAGGATACCATTTGAACTATCATTCATCAGCTATAAACTTGCTTTAAAATCAAATTTGAGTTGGACAATTATTCCCTGCTTCAGAACCTTCCAGATTATACAGAGTGTACCTCAGAAACTGTAGATTAATGACAGTACAAACTATTAAACCGCAGGGACTCCAGGCCAGATACAATGTACAGTGTACTTGCTTCTTGAGACACTTTACAGTAACCAGACAATATTGGGAGCTTGTGAGACTAGAATGATTTTTGCTTTTTCATGTAATAAACATCACACTGGTCAGAAATAAGGTTTGTTTGAACCAGAATATTTTAAAACCCTTGATTACATATATGGAATGCTTCACTGTTCAGTGATACATGTAGATATGTATAAAATATTCAGTGATCTAATTTTTTTAAAGCATTAATTTTTGAAAAAAAAATGAATAGTGCTAATATTAATAATTTAGTGGTAGTAGTACTAGTACTAGAAGTAGTATTAATAATGATAATGACAATGTTGATAATTATAGTAATATTGGAAATGATTTGATAGTATGACGGTGATGATGGTGTTATAATTATAATTTTCTTTGAAATACTACTTCTACTACTATCATCATCATTATGAGTGTGACTTGCTGTCCAATCAGTAAACAGTCAGCTTGATTCTCTTGATGTAACCTACAGAGATGTGTTGGTTTTGCAGCCTCTCACGCTACCAGACATTTTCAGTTCTAGGGTGATTGTTTTACTCTCTTGGTTTGACCTTGTGTGTCGTTGCACTTGAATTCTGCAGGCATGTTAACCTTTAGAGCTGCTGGAGTAATAATCTTTGACAACACAGCAATTGTACCACATATCTATTTCAGGCAAGGGGCAGACTTTTGACGTGTGTATACATTAGCTAAGAGTCACTCTGAATTGAGAGTGACTCTTGTTACTTAAAATGATGCCCACTCACATCCCCTCTGAAAGACAAACTCTATTAAAACTCAAAGCGCACATACATACAGACATACAACATTGTACATACACCATCACACACAAACATACTAGTGTACGGTAGACAAATGCACACTCATGTACGTACAGACACAGACACAGGATTGAAATTGTACATAATATAAACCAAGTCATTCGTACAGAAGAAATGATACCTTTTGAAGAGTTTCTCACAAACCTCAGGAAATGGTATATTTTACAAAAACATGATGATTACATTTGTACAGTTCTCTTTGTTTCATAATTCTTACAAGTATATCATGTTTCTATTGTCTATACTGTAGCACAACTGCCATACACTTAAATTGCACTTCATTTATTTTTGAAGTATGTTTGATGAGCACCATCATTTTTTTTTCTTGGGGGGGGGGGGGGATGAAGTTTGATAAAGAATTTCACAAAATAAACGCTTTCAGCTTTTAATTTGCACAACACCAAAACACTAAAATGCTTTTGCACCATTTTCATGATGTTGTAATGTAATTCTGTTTGTCTTAATCCGCTATATACAATGTACATCTTTTTCTCTATGATAGACATTGAGTACCTGAAATCAACACTGCCTGCATCCACAGAGGAAGGATTTTTTGAATACCTGAGGTCGCTGGACTGCTCACAGATGGAGGTTTACGCCATCCCAGAGGGCAGCGTTGTGTTTCCCAGAATACCCCTGATTCGACTGGAGGGTCCGCTGCCGATGCTTCAACTTGTGGAGACGCCCATACTGACTCTCATCAATTATGCAAGGTACACGTGTACATGTATGATAATACTATCAGCCACAATAAGGGGAGCAGTTTGATACCTCAAATATATTAGTATATAATGGATACAAGCAAGCAATGGTTCTATAGTACAAGCAGTGCTTCTACAATAGTATGTGGAGTCTCATATTTCACATGTATTAAATTTCTTATCTGTTGTATTTTACAATTTCACACATTTAATGTATTGATATGTTTGTGATACTTCTGACTTGTAATATGTCGAATATGGGACAGTAAAAAAAACCCAAACAAAGAATGTGATTCAGTGTATGCTGCAAAATTAATGAAACACTCGGTGGAAGTTTTAGGAAGAGCAGGATATCTGTCTAAAAGTCATGAATTTCTGAAATTGAAGTTTATTTCATTCAATGTTGCCCTTTGTTGATGGGTACTCTGCATATTCCCAGGACATCAATGGAGCAGCATGTACAAAATTGTAATGAAGGCAGTAATTATATTTACTGCCTTCTGGAGTAATTATATTACCTTCACATAGCTATTAGTTGCACATCAAGAGAATATGAAACATGAAGAAATTGCTTTTTAAATTTCCAGTAACATTCCTCCCGAGACCTCACAATTTGTTGGCCATCTAGCAGAGGGTATCAAATTCCCATCAGTTATGCTATCAGCCTTTCACTAAGATATTAATAGGTTTCTTTTTTTTTTCCAACTCTTTGTCTTTCAATGTAAATTCCAGATCAGTTTGTAACTCAGAAAATGACACTCTTACAGAATCACCATTTTAAATGAACACCTTATGAGTGCCAGATATCATTATCTTTATTTTGGAAATATAGGTATGGTATGGTATGGTTTATTAGATAAAATGGCCAAATGGCTGAATTGCAACATTTGCTCACCAAAAAAAACAAAAAAACTTTAATAATACAAATTGTGCAAATGTGATAAAAAACAGAGTAATTACACATTTCAAATTATTAATCTCTAAAAATAATACTTAAAGTCTAGTCATTGAAGCTGTCATAGCAACAACATAACACTCACCAGTGTTTGGCTGTTGCTAGGGTGTGGCCATGGTAGTCGTCATGGTAACCACCATTGTTATGGGTGAAAGTTATCTTCAGACACCTTGTGAAAGAGTTCTGCCTTCTCTCCCACATTGTCATTTGAGAGCCAGAAAGGCTTTAGTTTCTGAGATCGTATCACTGTAGATATTCCCTTGTGCTTCTTATCTTTAGTATAATTTGAGTATGACAATCATGATCAATCAAGTTGAGTGGAGTTGTCATGCACAAAAGGGAATAAAAGGATTGGGTAAAGAAATTGTCTAGACTTTTGCCTTGAGGTCAAAGTTATTTCAGAATCAGGTATAATAAGACATCATCCATTGCTCTAGGTGTAGACTGCTGGTTAACTCTACATCTCTGTGCATTGAATGTTGCATCAGTAGAAATTCATTTATTTATAGGAATGACTCAATTCAGTGAGAACTCTGAAGACTTAATGTATGTGCACAAGTCCTTGAGAATGCTTGAATTTTCTCTCATCATATGTTGAGAAAAGATGGAACATTATATAGATAATGACTGGCGGGGGAGGGAACATACCGAATGTTCCACCCGAAATAGCATTTCAAACCCTGAGGGGGGAACGTTTGGTACATGTTCCCGACAACAAAAGTCATCATCTGTTATATTATATGGGTTAGTCAAATACGTCAACGTCAACCACCAAAGATCGTAGAGATTCAGTGTACTTACGCGTAGCTAGCGTAGCCCGACCAGACGCTGATACGCAGTGCGCTACACAGCGACTGCATGCTGGGCTGTATATAGTTACAGCGTACGATCTTTGAAACCACCAGCATGGATGCAGAGCTAGCACAACGCACTCGATCGCTCGCTTGCGCAGAGCCAAATTCACTGTGCGCGCGTGGGTGGCCGGTCCTAGGCCTTCTGTCATTTGTAACGTGAAAATGTTCTCCCATGGGAGAACATTACCAAGAATGTTCGCCCATGGGCGAACATAACAAATGTACCTCCATCACGTGACTCTGTTAAGCCAATCACTAACCAGTATTTGACTAACCCATTTGATATCACACATTGTATTGCTAATTCATGACAAGGAGGGATGTTCGTGTACCACTTGATGAAAATGTTTATGTCCAGTTCATTACTCTGGTCTCAAAACTTGGCATAAAACACCAAATCTAATTGATGGGGATTCATATCCTGTTTGTTTAGTGCCATGTCCTTCTAGCCTTCTGTGAATGACACAAAACCCTACAAGTCACTGCAAACCAGTCATCCACTGAGTTTGGGGTTGTAAAACCAGATCAAGGGAACTGTTGAAAGAAAAAAAAAAGTTGTTGAATCATTAACTTGTGTAGTGCTGTGGAAAAGTGGGCAAGGCTCCAGATTTGTCACCAGAACATCTTTGGTATGGATTCTGCCTGGTGCGTTCATCCTTGGACAAGATGTTTTAACCAGTACCATGATGTCCCTTTTGGCCTACATACATGTATGTAAGGGTATACGTGTGATGTAAGGGTATACGTGTAGATGAGTCTACACACTACTAGTACCTGGAAATGCTGGGTAGATGATAATAGCAGGGCTCACGGGAGTGCATTGTTACACTGAACAGGTTTCTCTTGACAAGAGATGCCATTGTATTTTGTCTTGACGGTGGTGATTATCATTATTAATATCGTAACCATAATCATTTTCATCATCGTCATCATCATTGCCACTATCATCATCATCATCGTCGTCGTCATCATCGGCATCATTGTCACCATCATCATCATCATTAAAGGACAAGTTCACCTTCATAGACATGTGGGTTGAGTGAATGCAGCAATATTAGTAGAGCACATCATTGAGAGTTTGAGGAAAATCGGACAATCCGTTCAAAAGTTATGAATTTTTGAAGTTTCTGCTCACTCAAGGCTGGTTGAGAAGACTACTATAGCTTGTGATGTCACATGAGTACAACGATATAAAGAAAGAATAAAGAAATTCAACGTATTTTCACTTTTCTCGCATAACAAAAGAACACTTGACTTCTCTCTTTCAGAAGGCAGGGGGAATAATATCACCCTTAGCATATGTCAGTAACAAGTCGAGGAAATGTGCACTTAATTCAAAAAGTAAAGTTTTGTGAAATTCTTTTTTTATTTTCTTTATATGGTTGTACGCATATGACATCATACACTATAGTAGTCTTCTCATCCAGCAGTGACTACGCAGATACTTTAAAAATTCATAACTTTTGAACGGATTGTCCGATTTCCCCCAAACTTTCACTGATGTGTTCTACTGATATTGCTACATTCACTCAATCCACATGTACAAAGGTATATGAAGGTGGACTTGTCCTTTAACATCACCTTGATCATCATCATCACCATCATCGTCATCGTCACCATCATCACCATCATCATCACCATCATCATCATCATCAACTTCACCATGAGAATAATCATCATCATCATCATCATCATATTTAAAAACATTTTAATGTCACATACTGTTGTGTTTTCCCCTCAGCTTGGTGACGACCAATGCAGCTCGCTTCAGACTGGCTGCCGGTAGAGACAAAGTTCTTCTTGAGTTTGGTCTGAGACGAGCACAGGGCCCTGATGGGGGACTCTCTGCCTCTAGGTACTGCTACATGGGAGGTAAGCATCTCAGCTCCTTATGGAACAGCTTGTTTAGATACAAAATAAACCTCATAAAACAAACAGACAAACTAACCTGAAACAAGACAAAATAAAATAAACAAAATATGAGCTTTATTCTTTACCAAGAGGCATTTTATACAGTGTGTGTGATGAATGCAGTGCAGTTTCCACACCTTTATTTTTCAAAACATATACAGCTGTAGCAAATTAATTATTACTAGAGGGTTATACATTGAAGTCATGTTAAATAAAGAACTACTAGAGAAGCACTCTGAGAGCGCAGACCTCTACCAAGCATGCAGCTCATTTCCACGACTGATCTTGTTCTTCCATAGAGATATCAGTGATTTTTACCCAAACATACTTATGGCATTGTGTGCTGAAAGTCGCCCGATTTCCCAATATGTTATATAGAAGCCTTTGTTACGTCATAAACCCTCAGCTGCACGGCGCCCTAGTAGAAACTAGAGCACGCACTTTAGTGCGCGCATGAAAACCTCAAATACGTGCAGCCTGAACTCCCAAGTTCATTGACCCTACCTGCCAAAATATCAAAAATGCTTCATAAATTCCCAAAAATATTCTCGGATCACTACCAAAATTTAATTGTTTGTTACTTGTATCATTCTAAACTTTTCCTGCAAGTCTCATCCAAATCCGTTGACTACTTTTTGAGTTTTTTTGCACAAGGACAAACACACAAACACACGAACACACAAACCAACGGTAACAAAAACATCTCCTCCTCCCTTGGCGGAGGTAATAAACAGAATTGTGACAAATACCTTGGCAAAAAGAGTTCAGTGTAGCTGTTTCCATGTTGTGTAAGTTGTATCTAGTGGTGATTGCATGTGTAAAGATGTATGTAAAATTGATAAGATAGATGTAAAAAATCTCCTCAATGTTGAAGTATGGTGAGTCGAGTTTTCACATCGTTCATGTCGCGTAACCCTTTCTGTGCCAGGGACGTTGGACAGCATGTACAATGCTATGTGGTTTTCTGTGTCAATCAGCGTTCACAGCACACAGAGGGTTGAATAGAGAATATTATGACTGTTTAACCCGTTGAGGACGGACTGATTTTGCTACAGCACGTATTTCCCGTAGACACCTGCCTGAGTATACTCGGGACTCATCCTCAGTGGGTTAATGTGACCTACCAGGCGAGTTGATTTGGCAGAGGAAGAAAATGAGACGGAAGAAAAGAAGGGAAAGGGAAAGAGAGAAAAAGAAGGATAAAGGAATGGACAATTGTTATATGTAGTCCAATTTGAATTGACTTTCATTTGGAATTATGAAATATGACATGCATTTAAACTGTGAAATTGACAAAGTTAGATCTGTGCCATTGGTTTCTTTGATTTCTTTTATACCAGGATTCAATGGAACCAGTAATGTATTGGCTGGGAAGCTCTTTGGTATACCTATCACTGGAACACATGCACATTCCTTTGTCATGTCCTTTGGTGGGCTAGAGGACCTCAAAGTCAGGGTGAGTGGGAAAAAAAGAATTATTCTAGGAATGTGCAAGATTTTACCTGGAAGAGCTCATTGGCTCATACCCAGTTGCCTAAAGCCCCGTTTTAACAGACCTTATCGCGACATTCTCGCGACCAAGTCAGGAGAATACAATTCCTCATCTTGGGCAATAAAATGGCAGGAGAAGGCGAGTGGTACCATTTTAATACATACCGAAACCCTCTCCAGGTAGGTTTCTACAAAGGGGGTGTGTCCACTGATGCAACCACCCCGCCGACCAGCCAGTGCTGCGTGTCTGTAAACAAAACGTGGTTACAATCACTGATCTCAACAACATAGAGATGAGTAGTTTCAATCCATGCACATGATCGGTGCCCAGTGTGTCAATCATTCTCTTCCTACAATGTTGTACATGTCTGTTGAGTGTATCAGAGGAATGTTTAATACCACAGCTGTGTTTTTTACTGAAGGGTTACCCGAGTACTGTCAGTGTAATGTCGCGGTAAGAATTTGGTTACCATAACAACGTCTGTTTTTGTGGGTACTGTTTTAACAGGCAGTGTAATAAAGCTACCTGGATGCAACCTGGACGTTGTTGTGGTAGTGAGGCTCTGTTAAAATGGGGCCTGAGATATCATCTTTGTCTTGTTCTTGAACTTTACAAGTCTACTGAGATTTGCGAAATTTACAAAATAAAGATTTGGCCTCATGTAACGCAAACACCATGTATATTGTCTCCAAAGCCTGAAATCACTAACTGTGTTTCTTGGAAAGGGATAGTGAAAGTTAATTTCTCATTCCTTCCCAGTGCTACTCAATTGTGAATATAACCTGCCTACGGGAAGGAAATGTATGGTGCATATGAATATGATACAACATGATATGTAATGGTGCCATCGCAGACAGTCTTAACAGGAAACTGAAGATATGAGGTGATTTGGCAGAAACATGAGAAATCTGACCGTGTCTAAAAACATAATATTCTAATTGGATTTGTACGTCCTGACCAAGTTCCAAAGTCCAAGGATGTCTTGAAATCAAAAGCTTTTGGTTTTCATTAGCATTAAAGGTGCTTAGATTTGATTTACATGTAATGTCTTTAGATGCCTTTCATAATTAATAAGGTGTACCTCCTGCATGCTTCACTTTTTCTGCAGTTTTGTGAATCAACTTCCCAAAACTATTTTTATCTTCTTTGCCAGCTTTCCTGCTGTTTCTATGGGAGTAAGTGGGTTTGAAACCTTAGACTGTAGAGAATATGAAAATACCAGGATGTGATTGAAACATTTACTGATTCTGGGTTGGTAGGATTTCTTTGTTATAGGTCACTAGTGTTTTCACCCAGATATCTGCTGCATTGCTAACATACTTGTGGAAATTTTATGCTGTTTTTGTCTTGCCGCTCAAAAATTAGCAATGCATTTGCCGCGTCCAAGTTTGGGTTATATTTTAGGTAGTAAGATAGGAATATGTATTTCCCGAGACACTTCTGGAAATTGGCATTTAAATTTTACTGAAAATTATTGCAGTCAAACAAACCTGATATATCAGCAAGAACTTTCAAGATGGGCCTTACTATCTTTACTACTGTTTTGTCCTCCAAGGACACATTATACTGATGTGAATAATTGCCAAACAAAAAGCAAAGGATCAACATTGTGAAATATTTAAAAAAAAAAAAAAAATTGTATATAAAAAAGTAGTTAAATGCATCATTTAAATACGTAAAACTGAGTTCACATGAATCCACTTTATTTCTTTCCGCAGCACTAGGCAGGGCAGTAAATAATGTGTACTAATCATGGTGCATTTCAATGATTGGCCTGTGTTAGTTACTGGTATTTGCTGCACGACTTCCATCACATCACAGTTGTTGCTAAAAAAAAAGAATGAATAAAAAAAAAATAGTGGGGATTTCAGGTAATATGGGTTTGTTGTTTGTAACAGTGAAACTACAATAACATCAACACCGACGGTCCCACTGCTGTTGAAGCTTGTCAGGCAAGTAGAATAGCGTTATCAAGTTTAGCTAGCAAATCAAGACAAGGCCTACAATATTATTAGCTCACCTGAGCCAAAGGCTCAAGTGAGCTATTGCGATCGCCCTTCGTCCGGCGTCCGTCGTGCGTCGTGCGTCGTCCGTCGTCCGTCGTCCGTCGTCCGTCGTCCGTCGTGCGTCGTCCGTCGTGCGTCGTGCGTAAACTTTTTACATTTTCATCTTCTTCTTGAAAACCCCATGACCGATTTTCATCAAACTTGGCAGGTAGCATCCCTAGGGGGTTAGGAACTCAATTTGTTAAAATGGGCACCATGCCCCACCCAGGGGGCCCCCAGGGGGCCCCCAGGGGGGCCCAAACCCCCCAAAATTAAGGAATCTGTAAAAATCTTCTTCTCTAGAACCAGAAGTGATAGAGCGAAGTTAATACTATGAGATAGTACATTGATGACTGTAGTTTCAAGTTTGTTCATGGCAGAATCAGGGGTGCCCCCCTTGGGACCCAGGGGAGGGGGGTGGGGAAGGGTTCTAATGGGGCCTAAATTGTACATTTTCATCTTCTTCTTGAGAACTCCATGACCCATTTTCACCAAACTTGGCAGGTAGCATCCCTAGGGGGTTAGGAACTCCATTTATTAAAATGGGCACCATGACCCACCCAGGGGGCCCCCAGGGGGCCCAAACCCCCCAAAATTAAGGAATCCGCAAAAACCTTCTTCTCTAGAACCAGAAGTGATAGAGCTAGGTTAATACTATGAGTTAGCACATTGATGACTGTAGTTTCAAGTTTGTTCATGGCAGAATCAGGGGTGCCCCCCTTGGGACCCAGGGGGGGGGGGTGGGGGTGAGGAGGGGTCCTAATGGGGCCTAAATTGTACATTTTTATCTTCTTCTTGAGAACCCCATGACCCATTTTCACCAAACTTGGCAGGTAGCATTCCTAGGGGGTTAGGATCTCAATTTGTTAAAATGGGCACCATGCCCCGCCCAGGGGGCCCCCAGGGGGCCCAAACCCCCCAAATGAAGGAATCTTTAAAAATCTTCTCTAGAATCAGAAGTTATAGAGCTGAGATAATACTATGAGTGAGTACATTAATGACTGTAGTTTCAAGTTTGTTCATAGGAGATCCAGGGGTGCCCCTCTTGGGGGTAGGGGGAGGGGGGTGGTTGGAAGGGTCCAAATGGGGGCCTGAATTGTACATTTTCATCTTCTTCCTGAAAACCTCATGATGGATTTTTGTCAAACTTGGCAGGTAGCATCCCTAGGTGGTCAGGATCTCAATTTATCAAACTGGGCACCATGCCCCACCCAGAGGGCCCCAGGGGGCCCCAATTCCCCCAAATTAAGGAATCTTGAAAAAATTGGGCCCTTATTGTACATTTTCATCTTCCACTTGAGAATGCCTCGTCAAATTTTGGTAGAGCTGTGAATAATTTAGATTAGTGACTGCGTGAAAGGTGAACTTGCGATACTCAGGTGAGCGCTAGACCCGCGGGTCTCTTGTATAACTAGTTCTAGGAAAGAGGATAAAAAACAAAACAAACAAACAACAAAACACAATTGGATGTTTAAGATAGTCTGTTAAAACTTGGCCAAATGTTCAATCCTATCCCATTGTCCCATTAGATGCTCCAACCAGCAGATTCCAGCAAGCCACCGGTGGACTTCGTTGAGATCTGTCTCCGCTGCCGAGAGAAAATATGCCGTGTCATCAACGTCTTACAGGAGCAGACGAATGAAGGCGAGCTGGCAGCATTCATCGCTTACGCCTCGTCATTCCCTACAGGATTTCTGGCCCTGCTGGACACATATGAAGTACTAAAGTGAGTCCCTTGATTGGGAAAAGAAAAACACCCCATGTTCACAATAAGTCCAGCATCATGGGGTCAGTCACCAGAGATCTTATCTTTTTTTTATGACTGATCGTCCATACTACTATCTGGACTGTCCCCAAGCTGCAGGGGCAATCGGGGTTTGGGTGGCCCCTGCCGTTTGACACTAGGGTTCATGCATGTGCATATGAGATGAACACAGCTGGGCTATATCAATCATGGGTCCTGGGTCACTATCCCCTCCAAATTTTGTCCCCAGACATTAATGGCTTCGCGGGGACACCAAGAGAAGTCCCAGTGAGTGCCCACACTATGGTTTTGGAGGATGAAGTCCGGCTACACGGGACTTTCTCTGTGATGTAGGACCAGTTGTGACTGAAGGGATGATGGCTGTTTGTCAGGACTTCAAACTTGCCTTTGCAGACACAGGTCGTTTGGTTTTTTTGGGGGGTGAAAATTTAATAAGATTCATTTTGTTTATGTTCATTGTGTCCCATTTTTTTTTTTTTTGGAATGTCTCTCAACTCTAAGGAGTATCATAGAATTCTGAAGAAAATTCATGACTATGGGTATCAATATGGTGGACTCTGAAGTTTGATAGCAGAGAGATTGTGATCCCTCTACAAAATCTCAGGAGTCAGCACCAAGCCACATCCACAGATGCCAACTGTTCCAAATGTTACTTCTTTCTTTCTTTTTTCAATATTTAGTACCATTTTTTGGCATAAATTATGGCAAGTCTCATGGAAAATACTGTTTTTGCCAAATTTGATAGTACACATATCTACATGTATTGCAGGGGAAGTAAAGATATTGCTTTTTCACAAAAAAAAAACACCAAAATTACCACAATACCACAATGCTGTTTACAAGGCTAGCTTCCCTGCACTTCAAGCAAACTATACTTTGTGTCATCATTTGATGCTGCTTGTAGTGCCTGTGTCTTTTGGTCAGATGACTCTGTATCTAAATTTAGATTGAAACTCTCAATCTCCTATTATGATTCTAAGTTGTGACTGTTGCAATGCTTGTGCCAAGCTCTGAGCAAAAGATCACATTTCTAGACACAGATGGATGCATACAGTGTATTGAAGTGAGACTTCAGTCATAGAAGTCACACAGTTCTGTCATATTGAACACTTCACATCTCTCTTTATGTCCGTGACATATAATTGTACATGTGACCTGCTACAACAAAAGGATCCTAAAGTCGCTGACGGGTGAGCCAAGAAAATTGAGTTTGAAGTTAGATCAATAAAATCGGTCAAAACATTCAGATTTCTGTTTTTAACATAATTTTGTGGTCTAATGTATCTTCTATCATCTGCCGAAATTTTGAAGCTAAATGATCAAAGGAAAGGCAAGAAAATAGCATTTTTCTGGGCCATGATTTTCCAACTTTCAACGGAACAGAAACGTGTCCAAAGATTTGGATTTAGCGCCGCAACTAGACTCCGCCCCTAGCAACAAGGGAGTGATGTCATTGGTCAGTGTGTGGCATCCTTGTTACTTATTGGTCGTGCGTAGACCGCTGGTGCTATAAGCTTGCATGAACATCACAGAGGTTGCTAGGAGCGTACCTTCTATTGTCAAACGGTGAAAACTGCCTTGCTTCCCCGTGAGCATGATAGCGCCGGAAGGAAAACTTTGAAAGCGGTTTTCTTGAAACGCTGATTTCCTCAACCACTTGACACGTGCTAATAAAATTATCGATATATCTGCCACTGAGTACTTTTATCAGTCATGTTATACAGTATATGACATTAAAGTGGAAGAGTAAGGGAATAATGTCATGTCATTTTCAGAAAATTTTCCTCCCCCGACTTTTGGATCCTTTTGTTGCAGCGGGTCACATATAATAAGCTTGTTCTTACCCTGCATTTCATGGCATGCTATTACAAGTGAGTATGAATTATTTGATAGGATCTCATATTCTATCTTTATTTGCTAAAATCCCCCAAAGTGTAAAAGGATACAATGTTATTGACAAGAGATGAAACGCATGAAAGCAAGTGCCGTGTTAGATGGAGGTCTCACTGAAATTACACATACAAATTATGTACAAGGCCAAAGGCACGCACTAGTTCATCATCCAATATGTCAATGGTTGCATCAATTCTTGCTGTTGCATCAATCAAAACACCATTCAGTTTAAAAATGAAACAACCTGTATTAGAATTAGTGCTATTTCAGGATTTTATATGAAAATCTTAAATAATATGATGCTCTATGTACGGCAAATCTTCAAGAAGGTCGGAGATGAGTGAGTTTGTCTGGCATAGATCCATAGATTGGTCTTCTTCAAGGCTGCACATTACTTCATTTTTGATAGAAGGTTTAGTTTCTTTCCCATGTGCCTTTTTGGTTTGTTGTACCAGTATGTTTCTTTGCTTATTTGTCTATTTATTAATATTTTTATTAATTGATTAATTAATTAATTCATACATTGTATATTTAATTATTTATTCATTCATTTATTTACTTATTCATTAATCAATTAATTTATTTATTTTTTGCTGTAGATGAAAAAGGTTGTCATGAAAGTGCAATTTCATCTTTTTATCTTCTAATCTAGGAGTGGAGTTGCCAATTTCTGTGCAGTCTCGCTGGCACTCAATGAGTTAGGCTTCAGAGCTAAGGGAGTCCGTATCGACAGTGGAGACTTGGCCTATCTCTCCCTCTATGTACGGCAAATCTTCAAGAAGGTCGCAGATGAGTGAGTTTGTCTGGCATAGATCCATAGATTAGTCTTCTTCAAGGCTGCACATTACTTCATTTTTGATATTTTTTGTTTTTATATTTATGTCCTTGGAGTGATTTTGCAGACATGTGATAATATTACAAAGCATTTAGAGGACGTAAAGTATTATGTACCATAATTACTTTGTTGGAGTATTGTGTACATTGTGTAAGCCAGTTCCTAGTTCAGCAGGAAATGTTTACAGTATACAATTAAGAGCTGAACTTCAAGGTGTCATGTGATTTCCTTGTTGACATCGAAAACCATTAAAGTGACAGATGATAACATTTTAAAGCTGAGGATGAATGCTCTAGCTATGAGACAAGGTACCTGAATCTTATCCAAAGAACAGTGAAGCAGTGTACATTGTAGTACAAAAGCAACTGGTCGTAACTGGCTTTACAGATTTCACATGTTGAGATAAATGTGCGACCATCTTCCATGACAAACCAGTGTTTGATTGATTGAGTGAATATTCCATTTAATAGACTTTTATTTATAGCTGTGTTTGTTGCAGGGAGGGATGTGGTTTAAGAAAGTTCTGCACTTTTGGTAAAACAAGAGACTCTGAGTTCAAATCCAACCAAACATAATACTGCCCTGGCAATCCTTAGTCCCATGTGGTTGAATACCTGGTAACAGAGGGTTAAGGCAGGGTCTATTAATTAGAGGATAGTGCCAAAACTGAAAAAGCTACCATAGATGAATGATATGATCCTTCTGTGCTGAACTACTGTACGAGCTGAAATTTTCGCGTAAAGATATTTTCGCGAATTGCTACTTGGAGGACATTTTCGCGTGTTGTTAATATCGCGGTTGCGAGGGTCTAACTGAACTTAGTTATTCGCGTGTTGTTATTTTCGCGGTTCAAAGGCGATTCGCGAAATTCGTGAAAATAAAACCACCGTGAAAATTTCAGCTCGTAGTACATGACATTGCTATGCTCCACTATACTATACAATGCTGTACTATACTGTACTGTACCGAACTATACTAATGCTATACATATTGTTGTATACTATACTAATGCTATACATATTGTAGTATACTGTACTATACTGTGCGATGTCTTGCTTATGGTACCATGCTGCACTGATCTATTCCTTGTTGTTTTACCCACAGGTTTAGCATACCTTGGTTTGAGAAGCTAATGATAGTTGCCAGTAATGATATCAATGAAGAAACTCTTCTCTCTCTCAACCAGCAGGTAAGTCATGGATTTGTTCTCTCAGTGAAATCGAATTTTGTTTTTCTACTCTTAGACTTCCTGCGGATTTGGCCAAGAAATTGGAAACTGTTTCCTAAAATTTCTTTATTATGCTTTCAGGGCATCAGGTGTCTTCTTATCACATCTAAAGTAGTAAGATCTCCCCTTTATGCAAGCAGATCTGATTTCCTTGCAATTAGATTCCTTTAATGGGAGCTCATAGTACACCAAGGTGCCTGGTTTCTGATCATTCCCCAGTTTGCCAGTGGGTCACCTCACCTTTTTGTCTGAACTACACAAAAATGCTGGACATAATTCCATTGCCCCAGCATGTTTAGGATGAGCTGACCTTTGAACTCAACGTCAGATGCTGTTTGTTTTTACACCAGAGTTCGTTGATTACAATAAGTTAGTTTTGATGAAGAAAACTATTGTCTGAGAATTCATGCATTTGAGATAGTGTATGCTGATCGTTTTTCACAGACTACTAAATTCTGCCATGAATCATTAGATTTTCCATCAAATTGGCACATCAATCCCATAAGATCCTTTAAAATCCTATACAGGTCTCAAACACTGAACCTGGTTTCTTTCATTCTTATATTAAGCAAAGTGCAGCAATTATTCAGTACCATGCCACATGCTCTCATCCACGTAAAAACCTCTTCAAATTGGCAACCAATTTTATAGTGAAGTAGATGAAAGAAACAGTGATATTGTAAGCCGCCCAATGTTTGTATGACAAATATGTTACCGCGGGTACCCTCAGAATGCCCTCTAACCTTGTATTTCCCTCTAACCTTGTATTTCCTTTCAAATTTCTCAAAATTAAGAGAGAAAATTTCAGAGCATGAAAATTGTTTTAAGTAGAGGGATTGGCATGAGAATAACTGGCCAGTTAAGATTTCAGCATTCAGTGGTTCTAAAAGCAGAAGAGAAGCTACTGTGACTGGTTGGTTGACTGTCAGTAAATCAGTAATACAGAACAGTATGGCCATCTTTGAATAATGATTATGTTGGTCACATGACCTGCCACATGACTTGTCACATGACTGGAATATCACATGACTTGTCATGTTGACCATTTAGACTTGTATGGAAGTTTTAGGATGTAAAAAATGAATATCTCCTCCATGCAGTATTTGCAAGAACGTACTGCCTTGAATTATTGTGAGGATTTTTTCCCCCAATGAATGATGGGAAATTGATAGAATTCCATAGACATACTAGGGAATGTAATCAAGTAACAACAACATCACAAAACAAAGACAGTAGATTTGCAGGTTGGTAGAATATTAATACATGATATGATGCACTGGCTTAAGACCTTTCTTGTTTTTGTACACTCATTTTGTTTATTTTACTCAATCTTATTTTTTATACTTTGCACTTGTTTCACCACCAAAATGTGACACAACTTTTGTTTTGGGTAAAATCTTGCCTAAGAGCTACTTGCAGATTAAACTGTGAAAGTTATAAAATGCTACAATCATGCTTGTTTAACATACATTGTACACCTATTAATAAAATTTTGTATTACACAGGTATGGTAAAATCAAACTAAATAATTCTCTCATATTCTTTTTTTTTAGCATCAACAATTTCAAATAAACATCTTCAAGCCAAGAAACAAACAAAAAAAAGAAAACAGAAAAGAAATGGCATGTGTCAAATCAAAATCCGCATGTTAATTCATATTCACTATGAAACAATGTCTATGTTGAATTATGTGTTTGATGTTTGTATGAATGTAAGACAAAGAATGCTTCATTTGATATCACATGGCAAGTTTTTGTGTGTTTGCACATGTTTATTTTTTTCTTGCACTTGTTGAGACATTGAATTGCCTTCTGCCCTCATTTTTCCACTTTGTAGAAATTTGTTATTAATGCAAGAACATTCGTTGTGCAGTCGTGTTTAGTGTATGATGAAATGATCCACCACAACAAGTCCTTTTCAAGTTTCACTTTGCCATTTTATTCATTGTCAACATCCACTGCAGAATAGAACTGATTTTGATTTAGCCGCATTGGCAAGGTTTAATTGTAGTCCCATAGCTTCATTATGATGTTGGGTGTTCTCATGTGTGACTGTCATAGGCTGTGTAGTATGTGAATTGATACTAACCCACTCACATGATAGTAAGCACACAAATGTCACCTACAATCCTCCCCAGATGATTACACAAACACTCTTTGACCATGGCCCTAAGGTGAGTTAGTCTTACCTCAAGACGTTTTCTCTCTATATTCCACTTGTCAGACACTCCACTCCTACACTCCATTGGTAACACCTGTTGCAAGGAGCTCTCAACCAAACTAAAAACTTTTGTTTCTCTTGAGCGCACTCTGACATTCTCCAGCTTAAAATTTCTATGAATTGCACTCTACATCCATCTCTTATATATTCACTTATTTATTTATTCATTTTTGCTTTCAGACCTAAAATGTAAGATTATTATTATTTTCATTTTAAACATTCAGTTTAAATCTTTAAAAGGGTTGACTTAGTTATTGTCTTGTTATAGCTGCTTTCTCATGTGGGGCTAATGTATTTTCTTTGTCTATTCATTCCAATGAAGAGGGCGTTCTTGTATTGACAGAGTCACATGATCAGCAACATCATCAAAAGAAGTCAAATTATTAGAGCGACAGCAAAGGATATGCTGTCAGATCTTGTTCACCAGCAATTGATGCAAATCATACATAACTTTTTTTAAATTAATTTTTAGATTTTGATTCCATCTGAGTCAGAGCATTGCAAAGTTTTCTTTTTTTAATAGAATATCAGATAAATTTTGAAGTTTCATAGCAAACATCTGGATAGTAAATTAATCCCCTCAAAAAACAAACAAATGATAAACAAACAAACACAAACAATTTGTGACAGTCAATACAAGAACAGTCCCGATGAAATCGCAAAAGTTTGTAACCGAAAATTCATCAAAACTTTGGAGGAGGTTTGTTTTTCAAACCAGCTTGCATATTGGTACCAGGAAGGAGAAAGACATCATATTCCACTTCACATTTTAGGATTCATGTCAAGGTTAATGTGTTACTGGTTTTGAAATTGTTTTATCTTATAAGGATAAAGTAAAGTAGTTGGTTTGATTGATATGGAAATGAAATTTTGACTCTAAATTGTAGAAAATATATAGCCCCCAAAAGATCAAAATTACAAATGAGTGACATTGTACCTGAGCATTAGCTCTTCAAATTACTTAATAATTGTGTTTGTCTGTGACATGTTTTTGTTCAAAATCCTTCTTTTCCCATCTTTTCATTATTCTAAAATTGTGATATGGAATGTTTTCTTCAGACTTGTTTTATTCTTTAGCTATTCTAAAACTACTCAATAACATTATCATTGTCAATAAAAGCAAAACACAATAAAAAGCTAACAAATTATGACTGTAGGTGCTAAATTTATTCTGTTTAATTTTCTATATAATAAATTTACTAGCACCTGACAGAAGTGCATTCTGACATTAGTGAATCTTAAATTCACGAACTAATTCTATTCTAATAGCCACTAATAGAATTAAGCACATACTAGCACTAGACATATCAGATTGCTTCAATAGATGAATCAGCATTTCATATATGATTGCTCTACATAGTTCATCATGATTGTTTATAACTTACCTTGAAATACGTCTAAGTATCAATTAATATTGAATACTTTGAGAGAAAATCCACCTAAAAAATAAGTTAACTTCAAAACAAAGAGAAAAATATTCCCTACAGAATGATAACAACAAAAAACAAAACAAAAATTTGGATAAGAAATAAGAGGATATGACATTTTGAAATGTATATTTGTTTTGAAAACATTTCTTGAGCAGCACTTATAAATATTCAAATCAGCGAGTTGACATTGTTTTTCTCTCACTATTTCTTATTCATGTCGTATACAAAAATAACAAAAATCCCATATTTCTGCACTATAGATATAAAATGTGCCTTAAATTCACCCAAAATAAAAATTTAGGACAGACGTTAACTCTGATATATCTTGGTATTTCATGTGTAACATATTAATGGAAAATTGTGAGGGTATGACATCATTGACTTGCTCATTTGGATATTCTTAATAAGGGCTTGTCAAGAAATGTAAATAAAAAATGACATTTCAAAATGGCATACATTGTATCTTCCTTATTTCTCATTTGATTTTTGTCATTGTGGTATCGTTCTGTGGGGAATATTTTTCTCTTTCTTTTGAAGTTTATTTTTTGGGTGGATTTCCTCTTTTAAGTTACAGTATAATCCATTTCATTCTTGGCTGAATATTTTTACATTTATCCATTTCATAAATAATCAAAGGTTATTCAACATCACTCAGTAACTAGGTAGACATGATGACATGATAGCAGACCATTTGTTGTGTTAACCTCTGCATGAAGCATTCTTAAGGCCGTGTCACACCAGCCTTGCGTGCGACTTGCAAAGAACAATTTTGACTACCCGGAGGTCCCCGTAGATGATCCGCACATGACAGTACCTAGCATGTATCTCAAAAGTAGTCGCCCGGAGGTGCGCACGCATATTTTTTTACCCGCAACCGTGTTTAGGCCCTGTCACACCTTTCCGGGCAAGCTACTCGGGCTTGTTACGTGTAGGGATTTTCTGGCATACCGGACATTCCTGAGGGCGGAAAAGGATTTGTGCGAGTCAGTGCATGTGTCTTACTTGCTGGACGCGTTTAACTTGCAAGTATACTGTGTGACCTTTGTACCAGTCGCGTGGGGGCTGACAACTCAGTGAAGGAATTCCTCTGATGGAATGGCTGAAATCTCACAGAATTTCATTATCTTGGCTGCATATGGGACTGCGAAGTACCTGCGTGGGAATTGCCTGGGAAGTACTGCCGCTAAGGGTCTCCTACTGGCGTTCTGCGTGGACCTCTACGGGCATTCCCGCGACTCACCCGGAAAAAGTTTTGGTCATGCTCAAAACTTGGCTGCAGTTAAATCGGACTTGCGTGAGCACCTCCACCGGGCAACTACGCGCTAGATACTGTCAGGTGCGGACCAACTGCGGAGAGCTCCGGGGAGTAAATTTGTTTCCCCGCAAGTCAAGCCGCAGAAGTTCCCCCGTACGGTATGACAAGGCATGAATGAAAATTGCAAACATTCTTGTTCGCCCGCTGAAAATCTTTTACGTGCTGGAAACTACCTCCCCGCCACAAGCCCGCATAGCTTGCCCGGAATGGTGTGACACAGCCTTTAGGAATGTTCTTCCATGGGGGAACATACCTCATGTCAGCAAATGATAAATGGCGTAAGGGGCATGATGGTAGTATAATGTTTTAATACACTTAACACATGTGGCGCACACACATATGCTTAAAAGGCAAGTTCACCTTCATAAACATAAGGATTGAGAGAATGTACCAATATTAGTAGAACACATCATTGAAAGTTTGAGGAAAATCGGACAATCCGTTCAAAAGTTATGAATTTTTGAAGTTTTTGTACAGTAACCGCTGGTTGAGAAGACTACTGCAGTGTGTGAAAAACTTAGATGTCACATGCGTACAACAATATAAGGAAAATATAAAGAGAATTTCACAAAATTTCATCTTATGAAAAAAGTACACATTCCCTCGACTCGTTACCGACAAATGTTATGGGTAATATTATTACCCCTGCCTTTAGAAAGAGGCAAGTCAGGTGCTCTTTTATTATGCGAAAAAAGTGAAAATATGTTGAATTTTCTTTATATTTTCTTTATACTGTTGTACGCATATGACTCACAAGCTGTAGTAGTCTCCTCATCCAGCGGTTCCAAAACAAAAATTTTAAAAATTCATAACTTTTGCATCGATTGTCCAATTTTCCTCAAACTTTCACTGATGTGTTCTACTAATATTGTTGCATTCTCTCAATCCTTATGTTTATGAAGGTGAACTTGTCCTTTAAGCTGTATACACTCAAATCTCACATGTTTCACAAGGCATTCAATTGCTAACTCTCTTGGAAGAGTCTGCACTTTTAAATGTTTCTATAACATATGGCAATTACAAATGCTGTGGATCATCCTCATCATCATCACCAGACACTATTTGTAGGTTAGCATTGCTAGTAGCTTTGGGCTTGTTGGTGATGCTGCAAAAAGTGGCCTCGTGAAAATTTTCAAGTTATAAGGCATACGTAACAAGCAACATGCCTCAACTAATGCATATCATATAAACCGACAATGGCTCTTATTGGAGAACTCTCAGAATATTCTAACCTCAGACTTGTAAATGCTGTTTTTTGTCCCCGCCGAACGAGTTCGAGCAGGGGACTATGAAACGGGCTCCGTACGTGTGTGTGTCCGTGTGTCCGTCCGTCTGTCCGTCCGTGTGTCCGTGTGTCCGTGTGTGCGTCCGTGTGTGATCAAAATCTTCAATTTGCTACTTCTCTGTCATTTATGAGCCAAT
This sequence comes from Diadema antillarum, assembly GCF_040938485.1. Lineage (NCBI taxonomy): Eukaryota > Metazoa > Echinodermata > Echinoidea > Diadematoida > Diadematidae > Diadema > Diadema antillarum. The sequence goes on from NW_027271112.1 coordinate 937,132, forward strand.
TTTGATTCTGTTTGCTTTATATGATAGCACTACATGGGAGCTTTGAAACTTCTACACAGAATTTCAGTCGTGACCTTTGACCTTGACCTTTGACCTATATTGTACATTTTGCTACAAAATGCTACTCCTTCGCCATTTCTAACCCGATTTCGATTCCGTTTGCTTTATGTGATGGCACTAGGTGAGGGCTTCAAAACTTCTACACAGAATTTTGACCTTTGACTTCTTTGACCTTTGACCTTGATTTTTTGACCTATATTGTACATTTTGCTACAAAATGCTACTCCTTCGCCATTTCTAACCCGATTTCGATTCCGTTTGCTTTATGTGATGGCACTAGGTGAGGGCTTCAAAACTTCTACACAGAATTTTGACCTTTGACTTCTTTGACCTTTGACCTTGATTTTTGACCTATATTGTACATTTTGCTACGAAATGCTACTCCTTCGCCATTTTTAACCCGATTTCGATTCCGTTTGCTTTATATGATGGCACTAGTTGAGGGCTTCAAAACTTCTACACAGAATTTTGACCTTTGACTTCTTTGACCTTTGACCTTGATTTTTGACCTATATTGTGCATTTTGCTACAGAATGCTACTCCTTCGCCATTTCTAACCCGATTTCGATTCCGTTTGCTTTATGTGATAGCACTAGGTGAGGGCTTCAAAACTTCTACACAGAATTTTGACCTTTGTCTTCTTTGACCTTTGACCTTGATTTTTGACCTATATTGTACATTGGCTACAAAATGCTACTCCTTCGCCATTTCTAACCCAATTTCGATTCCATTTGCTTTATGTGATGGCACTAGGTGAGGGCTTCAAAACTTCTACACAGAATTTTGACCTTTGACTTCTTTGACCTTTGACCTTGATTTTTTACCTATATTGCACATTTTGTTACAAAATGCTACTTCCGGCGGGGACATATGTTACGCACCGCGTAATTTCTACTTTTCCTTGTTTGGAAGGTAATAAAGTCCATCAAACCATTTTAGACTTTTCAGAAGTTAAAAATAATTATTGTCTGTGTTCCTTCCCACAAAATTCATCAGTCATATCATATTTTGGTGAAATAATTCATCCACATCATCAATATTGAGCCAACACATCCAATACACACAATAACTAATTGTTGTAACCTTTTAAAGTTAGAGAATAGTGGGAGTGTTGATTACTAAAATATCACCATTGGTAACAAAAACATAACAAACTAGTTTTTAGCACAACAATAAGAATGTCTCTCTCTTATAGCCACTATAGCATGCCAGGGTTTTCATGCCATCTATCAGGGAATTCATTTTGTAAGCTGTTATCAAATAAAATGCATGTTATTTGGTGAGATTATTTTCTAGCATTTTTCTAACCATAGCATGCCATGCCTTTCATGTCATATGAAGGGGATTTGTATTTTGAACAGCCATGAATTCAAATATGTGATAAATTGGAGATTATTCTTTACATCATACCAATCTCATTGCATACTCATATCAGTCTCATTGCATTATATTCATACCAACTCTTTGCATATTCATATCAATCTCATTGCATATATATATATATACCAATCACACTTGCATACTTTATTTGTGTGTGATCTTGTGTCTGTGTGTCTGAGTGTACACCTATTTTTCCTAGTCCTTTCAATGTACTGTATATTTATATTCTTTCGTTTGAATCATTTTATTACTGCATTCTTCTTTATATTTCTCCTGCAGTCTGTTAGAATAGCGTCATTGTAAATTGTGTCATTGTTGTCATATCATATTGTTATAGAAGTTGTAATGGTTGGGTAAATTCTTTTAGAATATTGTGTTTCTTCTTTAATTTCTTATTTCTCATTTTTTAAGTGCTATCAACATCAGTGCATTACATAAGTTTAATTCCTTGAATAAGGTACCCAATAAATTTGTGACATGCTTATTTTGGCAATGAAATAAGGATACAGCTTTTTGTTGGACATACATGGAAAATTATTAGATAAAAAGCATATTTAGTAAATCCCTTCAAAAGTGAGTGAAAATGGATATCATAAACTAAAAATTAAGCATGTCCGCATACAAAATAGCAGTGGTATGGGGAAAAACACGGTTCCGTGGAAAGCCTGACACCGCGTATGTGACAAAATGTAAAGTAATCTGGCAATGTTCACTGTCATCATACCTGGGGTGTTTCATAAAGCTGTTCGTAAAGTTACGAACGACTTACGAGCGACTGGTGATCAGTTCTTGTACTGAATTATAGAAATTCTGATAAGTATAGCACATCAGATCTGATCACCAGTCGCTCGTAAGTTGTTCGTAACTTTACGAACAGCTTTATGAAACGGGGCCCTGTTCCTGCTGTTCTTGTGAGAGTGTGAGATAAAATCATGAACAATGAAAATACGTAATGTAAGTTGATAATTTTAGCATAGGAGAGGGAGAAGGATAACAAGAAATTAAAAGGGCAATATTGGTAGAAGTAGTAGTAGTAGTAGTAGGAGTAGTAGTAGTAGTAGTAGTAGTAGTAGTAGTAGGAGTAGTAGTAGTAGTAGTAGTAGTAGTAGTAGTAGTAGTAGTTATAGTATTAGGATGTGTTGTACAATGTAGTAGAGGTAGTAGAAGTACCTAGTTAGTAGATGTACAAGTAGCACTTTGTAGAGGTTTAAAAGATTTGTAATGAATTATCGATAACAATGAAAATGTAAGTTGATATTTCTATCATGAAAGAAGAGGGAGAATATTAACAAGAATTGAAAGTGGTGAAACTTACAGTAGTTTAATAGTAGTAGTAGTAGTAGTACTAAATAGTAAAAGTAGTAGTGGTAGTAGGGAAATACCAGTAGTGTTAGCAGAAGTGGTAATAATTCTTGATAGAAATATTTAGTAGTTGTTGAGGCAGTAGTTGTAGTATTAGTTGTGGTGGTAGAAGACTAAGGTTGACATTTGTGTAACTATGTTATCATAATGTTATAGTATGCACAACAATCATGAGATTGCTGCCTCATAATTCTGTGGTACACTCTGTACATTGCATATATTCATCATACCTCATCCCTTTCTGGTCAGCTGTTCAATAGACTGGTTTGCAATCATAGTCAACTCAGAGAGATAGCTTTATAACAAACTTTGCTTTGACAACTAGATACCTTGACCAAAGCTTGCCTAACGGTGCAACAACTAATGCATGCAACCCAGATTTTAATTATTTGAATTTATTGAATAAGTACAGATGGGTAAAATAGTTCAATGCCATTAATATTGATAATCATATATCATATGGGGAAGGCATCTATTAGTTTGATTGCATTTAGTAAACTGGCCTATTTCTGGTGTATGACACTGTAAAAACGATTTATAGGATAACCTCGTTATAATGAGGACCTACAAACCATGATGATTACCTTGTTATATCAGGTTTCTCACTATATCAGGGTACAAGAACAAAGAAATAGAAACAGTTAGGACCTGTAAAACACCTTGTTATAAGAGGGTTTAGTTATATCTGATTTCTTTATAATGAGGTTCCATGACTGTATTACATGCTGACACCAAATATTTGTCTGTTGTTACAGTGTAAATCACAAAGGACCTTCATATATATCTTTAACTAGTGATGGGTAATGTTCACTCGGGTGTGGCTTCATCTGCTTTGTGTGAGAGCAACCAAATTTTCTGCTCAACAAAGCATGCCAGACTTGTTTACCAGACTTTTACAGTCCACTTTAGATGACTTTTGTTTACAGTTATTGATGGAGGCAACCAGAGGGATAAAAAACAGAAATGATTACAAAATGGCAAACAAATCTGTAGAGAGAAGAAATCAATAGTGATTAATTGGCTGGTTCACTGAGTCCAAGATCTATGCTACATTCGTGTACATGTATGTATTTTGGTATGTCTTGGGCTAAGGCCCTGTTCCCAGTATATGTAATTACATGTATTAGATTGTAGATTCTGCATAGAATATACTGTACCATTTGTCCCCCCAAAATTACAACGGGACCCTCCGCAATGATAACTTTAAAAATAGTGAGTCAATCCATATACAATTTCAGGGTATGAAACTATAACTTAGTACCCATATCATGCTAAAGCACCCCATCCGATTTGCTTCAGTGGTCAAAGAGAAATGAGGATTTTTGTAGCGCATGTCAGGAATCCCTTCTCTCCAAGTTCTGTCCATTGTGTTCACACATCAATACACAGTTCCAAGAGCACCCAAGTGCTAAACTTGGAAGAATCACATCCATGACATGCTTCACAACGATTCACATTTCTCTGTGATCACTTTAACCCACTTGAATGAGGTTTTCTGTACAATATAGCTATATGTCATATTTTAAAATCCTGAATAGCATTTAAACAATTTGATCATATTGGAAGTTATCAACATGATAATCAGGTTGTAATTTTTGGTACATACTGTATTAGTTTGTAGATTCCACATAGAATGTATGTACATATGATTTTCAATTCAGTCACAGCTCTTTATCGTACTGTTGTATGTATGAATCATACGAAGTGTATTTTCTGCCTAACCAGTCAATATTTCTCATCCAATCCTCAACAGGGTCATGGTATTGATGCGTACGGCATAGGAACACATCTTGTTACCTGTCAGCGGCAACCCAACCTAGGAGGTGTCTGTAAGGTAGCTTATAGTATAAAACAAATCAAGAAAATTCTGCAGAGGTTGAGAGCTGTGCATCAATATCTCAAAGATATCAAATGCTACATTATTTTAGTTTCTTGAGAGGGATCCAACAGAGATTCAATGATGAGTAAATTGTTTTAAGATTGGAAGGGGAAAATCAATAAATGTTTCAGGGGAATGAATACATTAAAGGGATTGTATGGTTTTGGTTTAGACCTATCTTCAGGTTTCTAACAATATTTGGTGAGATAATGAGAAACCTCTTATGAAATATGGAGGAGCATGTAATTCCATGAGGAATTCAACATTTAATTGTTTAAAATTGGTTTTGAAATGGCTGAGATATCCAAAACAGAGCGATTCTAGTAAAAGGTGGGACCTACAGTACCGGTACCTTTTATTATGATCGCTTTGTTTTACCATGGTTTTACTTTGTTTTTGGATGTCTCAGCTATTCCAAAATCAATTTTCTTCAAATAAACTTTGAATTCCTCTTAGAGTGGTATGCTCTGTACTTTTTCATAAGTGTTTTCTTGGTATCTCGAAAAAAGTTAAAAGCCCAATTCTTATCTCCACCAATACTGTACCATGCCTTTAGAGCTTTAGCTTATACTAAACCACATCCTTCAAGTTATCACTCCTGTAACTTTGGGAAGATCATGTGATTGCAGGGAAGTATAAAAGATCATTCCACCTTGAAAAACATTCTTGAAGTATTGCATTGCAAATCTAGATCAGAGTTAAATATGAAGTACAAGTACTATCAGGTATTATATTCAAATTTAAAATGTCCATAAAGCACACAGTTTGTATAACATGATCCATATTTCCTATTTCTTCATTCTGTGAATCGAAAAATTATCTGAATATGAAAATATAGTAGTCCAAACCCCTGACCATTGTTATTTTCTCCAGTTGGATATCTTTTGGTAGGAAAATAGGTAATTATGGATCACATACACTATTGGGTAAACATGTTCACAAGTAGTGTTTTCATGTTAGTACAACCCCCACCCCCCTTGAAACAAAGAAAACACTACAACAAGCAAACAACACCAAATAATAACAAATATCCACACAAACCCAAAAGAAAACAGTTAAACCCTGGATTTTGATTCTCTCAGCTTGTACAGATCAACGGTGTTTCCAGAATCAAGCTGAGCCAAGACGTGTCAAAGGTTACCATTCCAGGTCGCAAGGTCGTTTATCGCTTGTTCAACAGTGATGGTACGTGTACCTAAAGCTGTCATTTCAATGTGACTTACAAGTTTGTATGACTGCTAGCACATCATCAGTGGGAAGTTTGAATAAAGCAGATTTTGGAACTGCTTTTTTCCATTTCCATTTAATGAATGTTGTTCCTGATAAAAGCTTAAGTAAGGTTGGCCAAACTTAACTAATTCATGCATGCAAACTGGATTCCAAGAATGATAATTTACATTGTATGAATGATTGTTTAGTGTCCATTATCACGAGGCATGGTGGAGAAAAACATGTAATTTATGGTTTTTGATTCAACAATCTATTGTGATGAATTGATGACAATAATAGTCCCTTTGTCCTTTTCATTATAAACAAATATCCTTTTGGGTATTAGACACTGTTGCAAATATGGGCAATCTTATCAGCCGTTGTCAGCAACAAAAACAACAAAAAATGTATTTTTGTTTATGCCACAAGTACTTGACATGTAAGTTAAATGAAAATATTTTCCTGTCTGTTGTAAAGCTAGTGACAAATTTGACACTATTTTTTTTTCATGGTACTTTTTTAATCTCAAAGATCATGTTATGTCACTCTGTGTATTGGTGAATTCCGAAATTTTACTTTCTCATGGGGTTAGTGGACCTTTTGTATAATGTTACTCTCTGGGCATTGTGAATCACTGAAAGTAAAAATGATGAAATGTATGATACAGACCTTGTGCTATTGTCCATATCATGTGTTTCTGAAAGCACAAGTCATGTGACTATGGTTTTTGACCAATCAGTAACGAGAGATTTGTGACCCCCACAGGTCACGCCCTCATTGACCTCATGCAGCAGTCAGAGGAGGAGCCCCCGAAGCCCTTGGAGAGAGTTCTCTGCAGACACCCCTTTGAGGTGAGACCTTTGACCTTTGACCCTCAGCCTGACCCTCAATCTCTGCTCTTTTCATTCTTCTTGGTTAACAAGAGTGACAATTGTTTATACAGTGCCTTTTCACCACAGCAGTGTATAAGATATGATAAGACTTCTGCCTGATAGCCAGCTATGGTTCTGATCCCTTAAAGGTGCATGGTCCCCGTGTTTTAGTCAAATGAGTACGCGGGCGCACGGCGCAAGTTTCCTATAGAGACCTACGCTATCGACTTCTCTTTGGCGCTTACGCTTTGGCCCACTTTCCCGAGTCCGAAGAAGTCTGATTCACTGTAGTCAGTGGTCCGATCACAGTTCGGCTCGTGATTCGGCTGAGGGGGATGACAGCTTTAGCAAACTTCTTTTGTGATGTCATAATAACAAGCACATATGCACGCACCCTGGCATTACTACAGACTGCGCGATGCGCAGAGAAGACAACAAAGGCAACGTTACTTAGCAACACCTACGCACTTTACTCTTGATGACAGCTCTACTTCGGTAATCTTCGGCAGTATTATCAACAGCGCCATCTACACTACCGGGACTATGCCCCTTTAAACCACCGGGTACCTGAGTGAATATGATGCCTTTATAACAATTTGCAGGTTGTGGGTTCAGATCCCACCTGAGTTGATATCCATGGACCTACTACACACATGGACTATGAACGGAGGTCTTTCTTTGATCCAACCTGCATCACTGCCACCTGATTATGTGCATCTTGATGAGTACATTCAGATGTTTGGACAATGACCATTGTGTAATTGTTCATCGCCACTGACAAAAGAACCGTTTCCCTCATTTCGGTTTTATTTCGCTGAGGTGCCTTATCAGACTTCACTGCCTTTTGACAATCCACAATGATGGGGAGCAGCAAATCTCAAATCATGCCAAATTTTCATGTCACAAAATTAGTAAATACTGAAGTGGACGCGTATGTATCTTTGCTTAATGGTAAGACATACATGTCGTCTACCATTACTGTCCATGTTCACTCTGAAACGTGCAAAAAATGGGAAAATTAGATTACAAGTTTCAACCAACCTGCCGAAATACTTTGCTGTCTCTCATAAAGTACATGTATTTCGCAAATGAAATTAACTGAGCGATGATTTTCCAATGTATACTGCAACTGCACATGCATTTTTCTTGATTTAAGAGAGTTATCACCTTCTGCACATGTAGTTTTTAGATATCTGATCTTACAGCGCCGTCTTTGGCCAGGCTGGCTGGCGGTGATGCACGATGAGATCAAAGCAGGAAAGCATCTTTAAAATATTAAATACATTTAGAATCTTTAATATTGTGACACTTTTCACAGAAACAGGTGTTTGAATTGATAAATGAGTGATGTACATGTATATCCATGTGTAGTAGGTCCATGGTAAGTCGCACTTGTACTTTGCTGTACACAAACCTCTTGCTACACTCCAACTTTTGCTACACTGATGGATCTAGACCTGATATCTTCTTTTCCAGCTCCACTCACATGTGATGTGTTGCCATGACAACAAGATGTGTGCAAAAGTAGACAATGTATTTCAAGTGATTTTAAAGGACAAGTTCACCTTCATAAAGATAAGGATTGAGAGAATGTAGCAATATTAGTAGAACACATCATTGAAAGTTTGAGGAAAATCAGACAATCCGTTCAAAAGTTATGAATTTTTGAAGTTTTTGTGCAGTACCCGCTGGATGAGAAGACTACTGCAGTGTATGAATAACTTAGATGTCACATGCGTACAACAATATAAGGAAAATATAAAGAGAATTTCACAAAATTCCATCTTCTGAAAAAAGTACACATTCCCCTGACTTGTTACCGACAAATGTTATGGGTAATATTATTCCCCCTGCCTTTAGAAAGAGGCAAGTCAAGTGCTCTTTTATTATGCGAAAAAAGTGAAAATATGTTGAATTTTCTTTTACATTTTCTTTATACTGTTGTACGCATATGACTCACAAGCTGTAGTAGTCTCCTCATCCAGCAGTTCCAACACAAAAATTTTAAAAATTCATAACTTTTGCATCGATTGTCCAATTTTCCTCAAACTTTCACTGATGTGTTCTACTAATATTGTTGCATTTTCTCAATCCTTATGTTTATGAAGGTGAACTTGTCCTTTAAGTGATTTTAAGTGATCACTGAATTCCAAGGCCTAAAACTTTCCCAAGATCTTCTTACCAGTCATATGCCATTTTGAAACATAGTGCTCCAACAGATTCTTATGTGCTTTTCTTTTTCTGTTTTCTTGTTGTATTTGTACTGCTCATCAAAGTCCAATGTGTTCTCTGTTTTGTTCCGTTGTGTTTTTTGCATGAAAATCAACAATGACCCAGGAATCAAAGAGGGCCTATGTGAAAGCGGGACGAGTGGAACTACTTCACAAACTATTCATGAAGAATGGGGAGGTAAAATATTTTTCCATCTCTAATCTCTATCTCGTAATCATAATTTTAATAATTCTATGAGAAATGAAAAATATATGACATGAAAAAACATGTGAAAAGTCATTAGAAATTGCAAGACACATTTTTCTTCTTCCTTCTAACAACTGTACACTTTTACTGTCCTGTATTACTTGCGACAATTTCGAACAGGTAAAGGAAGGTAACTACTTTGAGTTTGTACTCAAACAAGCCAAGAGCAGTTTGCAGATAAAAAGTTTGTTCACTCTGAAGTATCAGAAAAAATAATTTCTGTTATTATTAGAACTAGACTGACTATGTGTCCAATGCTAGCCTAGTATAATAAATACATTCTTTTGACATGAATCAACCCTGTCCACCAACTCAGATCTGCCAAACATTGCCTACTTTGGAGGAGGCCAAGAAGAGAGTGCAAGAGTCACTAGAATCTCTGCGTCATGACCACAAGAGGGCGCTAAATCCAACTCCATACAAGGTGAGTTCACGAATGAAGGCCTCAAATGCCTAAAAGGAAATTTGAAAGAAATTTAAGTTAATCATGTAAGCTGCAAAATAATGATACAAAATTGTGACATTTGTGAAAAGTGGAAACTTGAGGGTGATTATATGGCCCTCATTGTCTGTTGAAAATTCAGTTTTTGTTGTAAATAAATCCTGTCTTCTCTCAGCCTCAATTTTCCACACTTCCTGTTCTTGTTTTGCATGTGGCTAATATAATAATATCCAGACCTGGCCATCATGAAAATAAGGCAGACCCACTGCGATTTAGCAAACAGTCCTAGACATACCTTAAGCCTACCGTGATTCCACAGAGATTAAGGAAGGTTAATTTATCCTTTATACATTAACAGCTTCTTTCAGATTAGAAGTCCTGATTAGCAAGCAAAGCACACTGGATTATTAAAGCCAGACACATACTTTTAGCTCTTAACCAAGGCATAACACCATGCGATGTACATCAGGACACCTCGTTGATTTCATTTCAGTTCAGGGCAGTATTATGAACAAAATTTATCCATAAAGGACGACACCCTTTTTCTTTTATACAAGTTAACAATTAGAATCATTAAATTTTCTGCATGGAACTTTGATACCAGACTTAACACCGCCACCATAATCATTCATGACTTGATATCTCTGATGTATGTATCTGTTCTTAACATGGGTATTCCAAAACTTGTATGGGATTGTCCAGCAAACCAGTAGTTTTCACAATAAGTTTTAGGCATATTTTAAGTGTTACTAGAGTTTTGGTCAGGATGAATCTTGTGAGGAAAGAAAAGCATTGTACAGAATACTATGATTTAAGGAAAGATGAAGAATTCTATCAGTATCGTGACAAACCAAATTTTGTTCTTTCCTGTCTTTTTCTGTCCTGTGTAGGTGTCAGTCAGCAACGCCTTGTATCACTTCCTCCATGACCTGTGGTTGGCCAATGCACCCATTGGTGAACTCTCCTAGCTGGCTCAATCTGATGTCAAATGGTGTGGGTCAAAGGTCAAAGGTCATTGGATGTATCCATTCAAATTTTGTTGGATATTAAAGTAGTTGTTCTGTTGATTGACATGTTTATTATTTACCAGGGATTAGATCTGCAAGGCTGAACAGTTTATTCAGGCTCAATTTCTTGTGACTTGTCGTGTTGCAAGGTTCCATTCTGCAGACCAAATGTAATTTCCCTTTCATATTTCTTGTTTTACCCATGCACTGCACCATTTCATTTTCTTGTAAAAGTATGTCGAATGTCAGTAAAGGAGTTCATGGTTTTCACATGTAAGAAAAGTCAATGCCATGTGCTCCAGAATGGCTTCTCTGTCTTTATGTATCTAAGTGCCCCAAGCCGTCATGTGGACTGTCTTGATATGTGTAAATGCATCAATTAACCCATTCCGTATGGGAACTTGGTGGTCTGTGTATGAAGTCTATGGGGATTTCAAAATTCAGTGTGGAACAGGTTAAATGAAATATTTTGACTTGTGATGAAGAAAAATGCACAAGTACAATGTGAAAAGAAGTGTTTTGCATTATGGTTAACAAGTCAAGGCCTATTGGTAGACTGGGAGGATTATCAGATATTACTTTGATGCCACACATGATTAGACAGAGCCACAAAGGATGTGGTATAGGACTAGGGTTGATGAGGCATGAAAGACTATCTAACTCTGCCATGGCTGTGTAGGAAGTCTTTATTAGTAAGGTTTTAATTGGCTGTAAATTTTAGCAGTTTCCAGTTTCTTTCCCATAACTATTTTCAGAGGAGTATATTGCAACTTCTTTTGCTGACCTGTGAATGATCAGAGGTTGATTTTAGTTGAGTAGATATGCAAAATCCAACCAAAGCTATTAGCAGGGTTAGAGGTTACTTGTCTTTCTTTCAGTTTTTTGTTGTTCTTCGTGGTAAAGTGTACAGGTGGCCCCCTATTATAAAGTTTACTTGACCAACAGATTTCTTTGGTTATGTTCAAATTTCATTATAGCTGCAAAAGAAAGTGTATAAACATATGCTATTGATAGATCTTTTTATCAAGTGTCACCCTCTGTACAAATGTATAATTTTGTAAGATCGCAACTGCTGATCTGAATTTTTAACAAATGTATTGGAAAAAGGAACCAGTGGGAATGGAACTTGTCATCTAGTACAACATATATATGTAAACATATATGTAGATAACAATACTCTTGGATCTGAATTTTTACTTTGCTGTTATGAGGGTTTTGTTATTTTGGTAGAACACTATATCTAAGAGTCCCAGTCTCTCATAGGAAACGTGTCCTGGTTTGGTGTTAACCTATTGAGGATATACTGATTCAGCTATGAACACACATATCCCGTAGACAACTTCCCAAGTATACTCAGGACTAGCCTTCAAGGGGTTAATACAAGGCAACATGTCTGTAAACTTACTACAGTTTTCATTAGCTCTCCTAGGAAGTGGCTTCAGTTCACAGGGATTCTTTGTTTTCAATCCTTGAAATCTAATGACCATGATCTTTCCCAAGGTAATCCTTATATCCTTTGAGTATCTGATTCAATAGTTTGAATGGAACCATTTTTATAAAACATGCATTTTGAAGCCGTCCTGCAGTCTAAGCAGTCTCCTTATCATGTGTCAATCATTGCCAAACAATTCACACCTTATCTGTTTCTTCAAGGCAGTATTACATAACCTTGTGACAGTTTCAGCAATGCAGTTATGTGTTCTATGCTCCTCCCCATAAATGCTGTATGATATAACTTTTTATAAAGAAAGCAAAGGTGTCATGCAACATAAGTCTCATTTGATGATGCAGTTTGTGAAATTGTTTGTTATCATGCATTATAGTTTTTTAGTGTTAATGTATGTTGCAATGCAATATTTGAATCTTGAATGGAACTTAACCAAGTTGTCATCTTTTTTAAAATCTCAGATATGATATGTCAAAAATTGCATTTTCGTCATAATATGCTGAATCTCGATTCCAGCATTGGCATTGTCATTGTGTGTAATCCTCTTTTTAGTAAATATTGAATATCAAATGACTGAAAAAATACAAAATTCCAGTGCACTTGTCACAATCTAGTTCAGGAGGTTACATTCCTTGTTTCATTGTAAAAAGAAGCAGGTTATCTTTTAGCTAATGTTTATTGGTTCTTTGGAAAAAAGGGCCAATATTATCATTAAGCCACCTGAATGATTGTGGACATCAACATTGCACTCATTCCCAAAAGAACAAAATGTCATTGATTCAGATAGTTTTATATTTTACATCATATTGTCCATCATATTGTCATTGGAATGTTTATTTTATTGTTGAGACTGCCCTGATTTCTATCTCTCTCTCTCTCTTTCATCTGTTTTTATTTTGCTTCTAGTACTGACTGAATTCCTTTTTTTTTTTTAATTCTGCTGATTGTACTAACTAAATTCAAAAGACAATATATGAACTACTGGTAAAATTAGTACTGGAGTGTATATGTCATATACTATGTGTAAGGGGACCTTAATGCCTTAGCTATTTTGTTAGATTAGAGAATTGTTCAATTGATGTTCATGTACTATCAAAAGCTTTGTCAAAATATTGTGATGTTATTTTGTTTATTGTACTGCCTAGACATCACACACAAAAACAGATTTTATTTATGCAAATATTTCATTGTATTGAAAATACTTGAAGCTGAGTTGTTAATAGTAATGAGTCATGTTTGATGCTGTATGATGTAAGCAATAAAAAAATAAATAAAAATGCATTCACAAGTTGCAACTGACTAACAAATTGCCCTATACGTCTGTCCGGAGATCAGGAGGTCGTAGGTTCGAATCCTGCTCGAGTACGTACGCCTATGATTTTTATCATGGCTACTACCAAAACACTGATCAATTCAGTGCTTATTTACGTCGATGTAGGGCAGTTTGTCAATCAGTTGCAACAAAAACACCTCGACGGAAGAATTTTATGAATTTGAGCAAGTCACAAGTTTGATAACAAAGTAAAGTGTAATGCTGACAGTGTTTCACTGACTGAATGTATGAATGCCAGTAGCATGCCTTTATGGTGACTTATGCAATGTGCATACAAATGCCAGTTGATAGAGATGTTAGAGCCGTGAAGTGCAAAATTGTTCAGAATTGTTGTAGATATACATTTAAGCGTGCAAGCATAGGTTTAGAAGTTTTTGAAGTCACTTTAACTGCACTTCTGTAGCATAAAATTGGATCAGTTATGCACAAAAAAGAAAAACAAAAAAAGAATGTAAAAACCACCATGTAATTTTAAATTTTGCCAGTTATATGAGAAACTGTAGCCACACATTGTCAAGACGTACTATAGACCTATTGGGAGAACCATGCTTTATGACGACGGCATAACAGTCACCATAGCGACATTTCTAGTTTTTTTCTCGTACTTCTTCCTTGGTGATTTATCTCTGAGAACTAAACATTTCTCCTCTGAACTAAACTGTGTCAGTGCCAATTGCAAGCTGTGGAATAGAGCCTGTATCGATGTAACATTGTGATATTAAATTGAGATAACGAACCAGTGAAGGTTAAAGCATGCCAGAGGTTGTGGGAAGTATAGCTACAGGTGGACAATTTGTCCTTCAGTTAATATTGGATAGATGATAATATTATCTGTGTTTACAGAGGTGATTGAATGTACAATAGCTGTATCAGTGCCCCTACCTGAATGGTGTTTTCATATGACTTGGTAGATCTACTGGCGTGAAATGTACCTGCCAGAAGCAGTGTGTTACGCTAATATACAAATACATGCATCTGGATATGACCATATACTTCACTGCCACCAGCATACCGAATGTTCCACTCGAAGGGTTTGAAATGCTATTTCGGGAGGCTATAAGTCCCTCGACTTCGTCTTGGGACTTATAACCTCCCTCAATAGCATTTCAAACCCTTCGAGTGGAACATTCGGTATGTTCCCTTCCCCGCCAGTCATCATCCACAGTATATGCATGTATTGTTCAATTTGATACTGTTGTTATACGTCAGGTTTGGTTAGAAGCATACGAACACTTTTTTTTTTTTGGGCAACCTCTGATTGCAATACATGTATGTATAAAAATAAATATATCAATATCAGTCAAGATGTTATTTTAATGATGTACACGTGTATTAATGTGTGAATCACTGGATCAGCTGGACAAAATGAAAGCAGGTGCAGCATAGTTGTTTGAAGTATGTTGGAGAGTGAAAGTGAGTGTTGTTTGTAAGTCTGCACTGTGTCATCTCGGTAATGCAGAAAAAAAATATGTATGTCATTTTCAGAAAGATCTTCCTCCTTTTTTTTAACACGTCTTACGACATACGTAGATTGACTAATCACGCTATTGACTGATATTTACTTTGTTATGATTAAGATTATACAAAAAAAACCCTAAAAAACTAAACACATATCCATACCTTACCTTATTCAATTGATCGTAGGTGTTTAAACTCTATATTGGCGAAATATTGCATTACCGGTTTATTCTTCGTTACATTGGAGCCAATACGTGAATTCGCAACATGTTTATATATATATATATATATATATATATATATATATATATATATGTTTATATATATATATATATATATATATATATATATATATATAAAATCAAAGAAAGGGAAAACTGACCAGAAACAAATAATTAATAGTGAAAACTTTGAGCAAAGAAAATGGGTTATCATCGCGATTCGAACCCGAGACCTCCGGATTACTAGACCGGCACTCTACCGACTGAGCTATTGAAAGCCCTAGATCGGTGTTCGTCCCAAACCCTTAACTCTCTTTGCTCGTGTGGTCATTTAGTACCTGTTCTTCCACGTCAACCAACAATACCAGCATAGGTACTCCAGTTGCATCCTCCTCCCCGAAACATCGACCAAAAAAGGGAAACAAGAAACAAGGGAAACAATCAATTAAGTTTCTAAACATCAACTTCCAGAGTATCAAAAATAAAGTCGCAACACTGCAAGCTCTGATTGAAAAAAAACATCCTGACGTAATACTTGGAACAGAGACATGGCTTGATGACTCTGTCTTCTCTCACGAAATCTTTTCAACTGAATACCAAGTCTACAGAAAAGACAGAGGCACACTAGGTGGCGGAGTCCTGCTAGCCATTAAATCTGAACTGATTGCATGTGAAGAACCACACCGTACAGCACAATGTGAATCGGTTTGGGCGAGTATACACACAAAGGGACATCAGACTACATTGTATGTACCTGGGTGTGTTTTACAGACCTGATACAGGTTGTAAAACGAAAGACATGGACTGTATTGATCAACTTGATTCAATCCTGAGCAAAATTCCTCGTAACGGTCACATCTGGCTATGTGGTGACCTAAATCTTCCAGACATTAATTGGACCAACAACACCTTCTTACCTGGAGGCAAATGTCCCTCGGTCAGTAAAAAGCTCCTGGACATGGCCCTTGATTATAATCTAACTCAGGCTGTTACATCGCCTACTAGAGATGGAAATGTTCTTGATTTAGTATTCACAAATACTCTCTCCTTCATTCTAGATGTTACCATAATACCTGGCTTGAGTGACCATGATGCTGTCCTCACTGATATTGCGTTGTCCAGACAAAAAGTGAAATGTCCACGTCGGAAGGTATATCTGTACAAAAAGGGTAACTTTGATAAAATTAATGAAGATATCAAGTCATTTGGTGAACCTCGTACAGAAAATGTCATCAAACAATCCAGCGTGAATGACCAATGGTGTTGTTTCAAAGATACAATCTCCTCCTCGATAGAGAAACATATTATACCCACTGGCCTATGTAGGAAATGCTCTCAGGCACCATGGATTCATCGCTCCCACATCAGAGGATTAGACGTAAACAACGCTTGTACAACAAAGCTAAAAAGCCTAGGACGACTGCTACTAACAAAGAATTTAAGAAATTTCGTCGTGAATTAGATAGGAGTATTCGCAAATCCAGGTCTCAGTTCCTGTCAGACATCGGGCAAAGTTTAGATCTTGGAAATGTAAAACCTTTTGGCGTTACATCAAGAACTCTCGACAAAATCTTTCAGGCATCGCACCCTTAAAAACAGAAAATGGATTAGCGACAACAGCCCTAGAAAAAGCGTCGTTGCTCAACAAGCACTTCCAGTCTATTTTCACAAAGGAAGACACCACCAATGTTCCCAAAATATTTACATGTAGTGGAGATTCTCCAGTCATGGCACCTATCACAGTCACCCCAGGAGTTGAAAAGATTTTGAAAAACCTGGACCCCCAGAAATCTTCAGGCACAGACGGAATTTCAGCTGGAGTCCTGAAAGAATGTGCAACTAGCGTAGCGCCTGTCCTAACAACAATTTTCCAGAAATCCCTTTCTACCGGAGATGTCCCAGAAGACTGGTTCCAAGCCAACGTTACGCCCTTGTACAAAAAGGGAAATCGTTCAGACGTCTGTAACTATCGTCCCATCTCGCTAACCTCAATAACGTGCAAGGTTCTTGAACACATCATACACACGAACATCATGTCCTTCATCGAATGCCATGGCATCTTGAACGATAACCAGCACGGTTTCCGTAAGAAGCGTTCCTTCGAGACGCAGTTGGCTCTTCTCATTGATGATCTCACCAAAATTTTAGACAACAAAGGGCAAGTAGACTTAATAATTATGGACTTCAGCAAAGCATTCGACTTAGTTCCCCACGAACGGATCCTCTTCAAGCTCCACAACATTGGAATTCAGGGTGCCCTTTTGACATGGTTCAGAAATTTTCTCACAAAACGAACCCAGCAAGTAATAATTGAAGGCGTCGCATCCACCTCAGCACCAGTCCTGTCTGGAGTTCCACAGGGTACTGTCCTCGGACCCCTCTTCTTTCTTCTCTACATAAACGACATCTCTAATGACTCTTCTTCAACAATTCGCCTATTAGCAGACGACTGCATTATGTACAAGGAGATTCACAGCACACAAAATAGTCAGGCTCTTCATATAGATCTTGATCGTCTGAGAATGTGGGAACAACAATGGCAGATACAAAGCAAAATGTTTTGCCATGCACATTTCACATAAAAAGAATCTAATCAAGGCAACTTATCATCGGAGAAACCATTTTGGAGGCTGTCACAGATCACGCCTACTTTGGGATTCAATTAAGCAACAAACTGAGCTGGGCAAATCACATTCGAGGTGTGTCTTCAAAAGGAAACCAAATCCTTGGCCTCCATGCGAAGAAATCTCTTCAGTTGCTCGTCAAGGGTCAAATTCATCGCCTACAAAACCCTCGTATGACCCAGACTAGAATACTGTGCATCAGTTTGGGATCCATACCAGAAGGAGTATGTAACTCAACTGGAAGCTATTCAACGACGATCTGCTAGATTTGTCCTCAACATCCACCAAAGAACCTCCAGTGTCACTGACATGCTTGAACGCCTTAAGTGGAAACCGCATGAACATCGTAGGGCTGCCCTTAGACTGACACTACTCATATAAATCAGTCAATAATCTTAATGCCCTGGATACGCCTCACTTGCAATCAAGCCCAATGGAAAACAGCAGGACGACAAGGCAACAACAGTCTATCTCCTTTAAAAAATTAAAAACATTAAAAGATTGTTGTAAGTACTCTTTATTCCCAAGAACCTGTCCTGAGTGGAACCTTCTTTCACCGGATATCAGAGAAGCTCCTAGCCTAAACTCATTAAACAGAAGCTAAATTGATTTGACTTGGGGAAAATCATCCAAAAAGCACATTATAAGATATAAACACTCCGCTCATTCGACCACGCCTGCACGTGTATATCCCTGATGTGGAGTTTGTGCAGTATCTCACCAGATCCAGATCCAGATCTTGGCTGCATACGGGGACTGCGTACCTGCGTGGGAGTTGCCTGCGAGGTGCTGCCGCTAAGGGCCTCCTACTGGCGTTCTGCATAGACCTCTCCGGGCATCCCCGCGACTCATCCGGAAAAAAATTTTGGTCATGCTCAAAACTTGGCTGCGGTTAAATCGGACTTGCGTGCGCACCTCCGGGCAACTACAGGCGAGATACGCGCGAGGTACTGTCAGGTGCGGACCAACTGCGGAGAGCTCCGGGTAGCAAATTTGTTTCCCGCAAGTCAAGCCGCAACACTTCCCCAGATACGGTATGACAAAGCCTTGAGCATGCTCAAAACTTGTTCCGAGTGAGTCGTGGAAGTTCGCTCGCAGAGGTACACGCAGAACTCCAGTAGGAGACCCTTACCGGCAGCACCTCGTAGGCAACTCCAATGCAGGCACTTCTCAGTACCCGTAAGTTGCTCGTAACAGAAAACGGATCGGTTTCAAAGCTCTCACGCAGGTCACACGGAATACACGCAAGTGGAAGGTAAGTAACAAGCCTCTAGCAGGTAAGAAACAAGTGCGAAACTCGCAAACATTCTTGTCCGCCCGCGGAAAATTCTCCTGCGTGCTGGAAAATCCCTGCCCGCGTAGCTTGCCCGGAAAGGTGTGACACGGTGGTTAGGCTTCGTCAGGGTTCGTAAACAGTTGCAGTCAGTTTCTTGTCGCAACTTGTTGCAAAGAAATTTGTAACATGCATGTTCAAGAAAAAAGTGTTTCCGACAACGAAAACTGTTTGAGAATTTGATTGCAACTGTTTCACTGAGTAAATCTTGATTGTAACTGTGTACGAACGTAGTCATGTTAATTGCAACTGTTTATATGTGTTTACGAACCCTGACGAAACATGAACTTCGCTCAAATTCGCTGCGTTCGCAATCATTCACCACTCAGCCAGATATCCCCTTAAGCGGGGTTCCCACTATCACGATTGGCGCCACGATTGAAATCGTGGTCTTAATCGTGAAGCAGTCGTGGTGATCTTATTAGATTGTATCAGATCTTGAGGTCAATCGCAGCAATCGCGTTAATCGTAGAAAATTTTTGAACGGTTCAAAAATTTTCTACGATTAACACGATTCTTTTTTGATCGTGATCATCGCATCAGATTGTCTTGGATCGTATCAAAACCCAGCAAATCTTAACTTATCGTACTTCTTGATCTTGTTAATCGGGATCGACTTTTTCACTTACCTTCTGCTTATTTCGGGTTGTTTTTGGGGGGTTTTTTGCACATTTATTTTGCCCTTATTTTACCTGCAAATCGTATATATTTTGTATTCCGCGAAGTTGATTAAGGAGGGGTGGCATAATGAAATATAAAATAACGACATCATTGAAATATCCACCAGAAGGAGAATGTTTCACTAATCCCACAAAGTAACTTTTGTGACTTTTGAAAAGTGACCATTGTCGTGGATGTTAGGTCACTCGTGCATGACTATAAATATCACTGTCATTATTTCTCACATAGAAGTTAGTCAATGAGTGTAGCAATACCCCTGAGAAACAATTTTACTTTACTTTTTTTCGTTAAAAAGTGACATTGTTATAGGGGAGTTACCTTTCTGTTGTGTGTATATGGATTTTGTTAAACACTGTTAAATAAAACAATAATTCAAGTCAAACCAACCAAACTTTCAATACCCCATGAGATAACGACATTTTGATATAAAAATGCATAGGATACATATTATGCGAATATGAAATCAAACACACAAGTAATACTATCGGTTCGGCCAATGTTCTTATATTTAGCGTATATAACACATACAATGTACGTTATATCATATTTTCGTCATGTATTTCAAAGGAAGGTGAAAACATTTTGTCTTGATCTTTTCTTTTTTCTGGGGAAGAGGGGACAATGATCTGATCTCGTGTATTCTTTTTTTTTTTTGGGGGGGGGGGGGGGGAGGGGGAGGGGAAGGGTGAGCAGGTCGATTCAATAACTTATTTCTTTCGGTTAAATTAGAGGAGGGACTAACCGAGGTTGTGGCTGGCCTATAGGTGATGCTTTCTCTCTGATGATAGTTGTCATTCGCAATACTGCAAAGGTCATCATTCTCAACCTGTCAACCCTTGCCATCATCAATAATTGTGGATAGTAGGCTTAATCACTCAGCAGAAGTTAAGGAAACGATGAAATCCATTGTCAGCCGTACTATAATTTCCCATTCGGGTCCAATCGCACCTCTTAATGGGGGTCGCTTTTGATCCCGATCGTGAAAGATATCGTATCTTATCTCAACAGCCCGCATTGGTTCGCAGTATTCGTATTGGAACGTATCAGAACGTAGCTGCACGCACCAAATTGGGGATCCCGATCGTAATGATCGTGGTAGATCGGAACCAATCATGGACTCAATCGGGTCAATCCTATCGGATTGTATTTGAACGGGAGATCAGATCGTGACAGATCGTGTTGCTTGAAATAGACCAATCGTGACCATATCGCAACTAAGCGAACCAACACGTATTGACTCGCATAAACTCGTATCCTAACGTGAAATTTCAAACGAGTTCAACGAATCTTCCACGATCAGTTACGAATGTCCAATCGTGGCGTTCGTAATAAATCGCACGATAGTGGGAACCCCGCTTTACGGTGCTCCAGGCATGGTGTGGCAAAACGCCGCGTTCCGAATACGCGACATGGAATGCCCCCCCCCCCTTTTGCTATGACACACAAATGCATTTTCTTACAAACTCCAGTCCAACTGTGCAATATATGTATGTATGTATGTTTATACATGTGTAAATAACAGATAAACATGGCTTGCACTCATAATGCATTCATAAGTTCACTATTATAGCATCAATATGTTAAAGGCCGTGTCACACCTGGTCCAGCCTTGCGTGCGACTTGCAAAGAACAATTTTGACTACCCGGAGGTCCCCGTAGATGATCCGCACATGACAGTACCTAGCATGTATCTCAAAAGTAGTCGCCCGGAGGTGCGCACGCATATTTTTTTTTACCCGCAACCGCGTTTAGGCCCTGTCACACCTTTCCGGGCAAGCTACTCGGGCTTGTTACGTGTAGGGATTTTCTAGCATACCGGACATTCCTGAGGGCGGAAAACGATTTGAGCGAGTCAGCGCATGTGTCTTACTTGCTGGACGCGTTATACTTGCGAGTATACTGTGTGACCTTTGTACCAGTCGCGTGCGAGCTGACAACTCAGTGAAGGAATTCCTCTAATGGAATGGCTGAAATCCCAAAGAATTTCATTATCTTGGCTGCATACGGGACTGCGAAGTACCTGCGTGGGAACTGCCTGGGAAGTACTGCCGCTAAGGGTCTCCTACTGGCGTTCTGCGTGGACCTCTACGGGCATTCCCGCGACTCACCCGGAAAAAGTTTTGGTCATGCTCAAAACTTGGCTGCGGTTAAATCGGACTTGCGTGAGCACCTCCGGGCAACTACGCGCTAGATACTGTCAGGTGCGGACCAACTGCGGAGAGCTCCGGGGAGTAAATTTGTTTCCCCGCAAGTCAAGCCGCAGAAGTTCCCCCATAAGGTATGACAAGGCATGAATGAAAATTGCAAACATTCTTGTTCGCCCGCTGAAAATCTTCTACGTGCTGGAAACTACCTCCTCGCCACAAGCCCGCGTAGTGGTGTGACACGGCCTTACCACAAAGTCACATGACTGTCATAGGTTATGGAAAGGTAAAATATTTCCTATGCGAATGCGATTCAAATGAATTATCCATTCCCTGAGGGAGTGGAACGTTTATTTGTTTGTTTGTTTGTTTGTTTGTTTCTAAGGGTTGAAGGCTGTGGGGTGGGGGTAGGGTCAAGAGTCAACTCCGACGCCTGATTGTCTCGCCCGCGTATCGGGAGCAAGACAAGGGCGTCACTAACCCTTCTCCCTAGTCGTCAGCGGCGGCAACGTCAACAAATTGGTGTACTCTCTGCGACATTTCGCAGCTTTGAGCTATGAACACCGAATTCACACAGCAGGAAAATGACCTAAACATGCGGTCAAGTTCGAATATGGGTATAGTCCGGCAAGGTCAAAGGTCTAAGGTTTAATCAACTTTTCTTGATAAACACTTTGCACTCACAGTATTATGTTGTACTCTCAATAATCAACTTTCCACCGCTTTGAGCTATGACCACGAAACTCGCACCCATGCAGCACCTGGCGGATGCTTGACAAGTTTGAATATGGTTAAAGTCCGACAAAGTCTAGAGGTCAATGGACTTGCTCTGATATATACCTACAATATTGGGGTGCACTCTCAATAATGCAGGCGAGACATCGCTTAGCGTTTGCCTTGTTTTTGTCGATGTATACGTAATTAGTTTAGGATTTATACACTAATTAAAGAAGATTGCATTTTCAGTGGTCAATATAAGCCTCATAATCTCCAAGATAATTACTTTATTAACGTTCTCTTGCTCCGTCGCAAACAGTAAAATTTTCAACGTGACGACTTAAAGCCTTCTCTCCACCATTCATGTAATTATAACTTGTCTTAAAACACAATGTATAGTTGAGCATTACTTTTTGCACAAAGAAAGAAACTAGCTGTCCATACCGCAGAATCGACTAGCATAGAATATCATCATCGATGGTCATTAAATTCGACTTGACAAACATCTATTATTCCAAAAGACTTTAAAAGGATGGTTTAGTATTGGTTTAGGTGAGGATTCACATTTTAACGATTTGCGAGATATTTAGAAAATTGAAAAGAAAGTTTATTTGATTAAAATCGATTTTGAAATGACAGAGATATCCGAAAACAAGGTAAAAAAAAGAGATGATCATAATAGTGGCCTTTTATAATGCGCTGAAGTCCATCAAGAATGATGCTCAGATGCTAATAAAAGTCGTGGCCTGTCGCATTTTATTAGGATGGCTTTTTAAATTTTATATCTCAGTCATTTATAGACCAATTCTCATCAAATAAACTGTGAATTCCATTAATTACATGTTCTTTCATATTTTATAAGAGGTTCTCATCTCACAAACACACACACACATGCACACACACACACACACACACACACACACACACACACACAATTAGAAACCTGCAGCCCCATCTAAACCATAACTGTACTGTCCCTTTAATATAGCAGGAATTACCCCAATACATTAAGGAGATCTTTTGGCAGTAATGATTTGTGTGTGCTACATAACGTTGTCCAAAATATTGGAGAGAGCAAAACATGCTAAATTGTGCATATTTAGATATTAATGAAATCCTTGCCAATTGTCAATCAGGGTTTAGACCATCTTATTCTACTGCTACATGTTTAACTAAGATTACAGATTATTTGTGCGATAAATGGACCAAAAATTATCCATTAACAATTTGTGTCCAAACAATTGCTAGTCGGCAGACAAAACAAACCAGTGCATGTGTACATTATTGTGTAACAATCTGTGAAGTAAAGTATAAAGGTCAAAGAGAGCGTTTTTTGTAACATTCTGTCTGGGAGCTTTGAAATTTCGCGACGCGGACATTCTGAGGGGAAAAACGTGTTCTGCGCATGAGCAAAATTGCTCATCACACTTGATATTAGATAGCTCGCGTCGTCTTGAGTTTTCACTACGCGTTCTGGGCCATTTCTACGTCCCCTCAATTCACAATAATGACGATGGTAATAATAATAATGATAATAATAATAATAATAATAATAATAATAATAATAATAATAACAATACTACTACTACTACTACTACTAATAATAATAATAATAATAATGATAATAATACGTTGGCGCCATTTTTCCTTTTATAGGTTTCGCGTAATCTATAAGGTCCTCCGCACACTATAAGACTTTCTGTCGCACGACTGACAGACTTTGGATCTGAAATAAACCGAAATAGCCCCAGAATAAACACGCTTGTTTATTTTAGATCCAAAGTCGGTCAATCTTACGTATAATGTGCAGTGGTCTTAAAGCTGCTTTGCAACACGACGCAGGGAGAGAGGAGAGCGGCCAATGCAATCGTCGTCTCAAACGTCCGTGTCGCAAATCTATAGCTCCCTACTGTAATGTTCTGCAACCGGAGTTACTTAGGGACCTGGAGGTAATCACCGCGATGTGCACATGTTTTGGGAAGAATAATCATCACTTTATTTACTTCAGCCCAGAACTTTTCTGCTCCTGTGAACTGCTCAAAGAATCTCTCAAACCCGGTTTATAATTATGTCTTTTGATATCGTATTCTATATTGTATACACTTTTAGTTACCTGACATGAATGTGCCTGTCTTTAACTGTCACATGGTAAGGCAGGCCAGACACATAATCTCTTTGGTAGACAGCTATGGTTAGTTGATCGACCCCCCCCCCCCCCCCCCCCAAACAGGTCGCAAGAGATGCTGGGTAGACTTGGGTCTTAGGCAGACTTTCCGCTTAATTGCGGGCACAAAATTACTTACTTAAAATGCGATGGATCTTTGTTTGCAGACCATTCAATGGGAAAGCTGGACCGACTCAGATAAACTCGAAAACTTCCGTGTCAAATTTTGTAAAGATCCTATAGCTTTCATATGGCGGCTTCACACTGTCCCGAAATTGACACAAGATGGCCATACGAATATGAAATTTTTCAATTTCATACGAAGTTCGCCCCGAAACCGAAGTTAAGCAAAGATGGACACACCACAGCGGAAATGTTCCAATTCGGCTCTGAATAAAGGTATGAATATCAGGTATATTCGTGAGGGCATATTAATGCCGTCGTATAACCGCCGGTGGAGTTTCCTCCGGCTGCTTAAAGATCGCACTTGCTTTGGCTATCAATCAGCTTTTGATTAACCCGATCCGGGGTCAGCTTCGCCCGAAATGAAAATGTCATATTTGCATGGCCATCCGAAATGTGTCAACTTCGGGACACTGGGACGCCAGCTAAAAGCCAATCAACAGCTAAAGGACGTACGATGCCGACCATGTCTACAGAAGATCACACGATGGCACCCAAACCACACGCGAACAGGGACGTCCATCCGGGGTGTAAGTGTGTGTGTGTGTGGGGGGGGGGGGGATGGGGATGGGGAGGGAGCAGTTGCTCCCCTGAAGAAAAAAATATATATGTATCATCTTATTATTCTTTTTTATTTATTTATTTATTTATTTTTTTTTTTGGGGGGGGGTACATAATTTGCCCCACCCATAATTCCTGAGATGTGAAATATTTCCTTGCTTTTTTGATAAAAAATTGTGAATATATTTCACCAAAAGTGTGCACCAGATTGTTGAATTTTAATTCTGAAAATGCAAAATCTCCCTCGCGTGGGAGTGGGATACCCAAAGGACACACGAAGAAAACACAGTGATTTTACAGAGATTTTGGCGCCACTCGCTCACGAAGTTGCTGCCGGAGCATGAGAAACGCCATCGGTGGTCAAACAATGGCTTAAAGGGATCGTACAGTTTTGGTTGAGACCTAATTTCAAGTTTCTAACTTTTTTGGTGAGATAATGAGAAACCTCTTATGAAATATGAAAGAGCATGTAATTCTACGAGGAATTCAACGTTTATTTGATAAAAATTGGTTTTAAAATGGCTGAGATATCCAAAAAAGAGTGATTCTTATAAAGTGTGGGACCCACACTTTATTACGATCGCTTTGTTTTACTTTGTTTTTGGATGTTTCAGTCATTCCAAACCCGATTTTCATCAAATAAACTTTGAATTCCTTTTGAAATAGTATGCTCTGTACTTTATCATAAGTGTTTTCTTGGTATCTTGCAAAAAGTTAAAAGCCCAATTTTCACTTCCACCAATACTGTACTGTCCCTTTAAGATGCCCTCCCAAAATTGTTTATACAATCAGAGCCGAATTTAAGTATTTCCCTTTTCCTGTTTCCATCTTGGCTCAATTTCGGGATGGGTATACCTGCATACACCAGGGAAGTGCGGTTACGCACCACACGCCCAGCCGATGAACATTACCAATGATTGTACGCTTTTGTGCAAAAATTCGCTGACGAGCAATTCTATTCTAGCATGCCTGCACGCAAGTCGTGGTTTTCGAATGTATCCTGGTGAGCAGCGAATGAACATCAATTCCTTCTAGCTAACGTTCTCTCCCCACTCCACCGGGTCTTCAAGATAAGGGAAATTACACGCAGGTAAGATGACAGCATTGCTGTGGCTCAACAATATTACTTGTATAATAGAAGCATATGTCACGAGTATAGCCATCTCAGAATCATTGTATGTTAAATTATGCATACAAGAAGATGTCAGTACCAGCTCCTTTCCCTATTCTAGGTGAACATAGATGTCATATCCAACTCATCCATTGTAGCCTATTATAACTTCATCTTTTTGCTGATGGCGTTGATATATTTTATTTCCAGTCCAAGCAAGTACCCTGTGAGGGATAAACCTGAAATACCCTCTCAGGGCTATTCAGCGGCTCATCGAAATGTTGCGATCGTTATCTCTATTCTCGTTGCCGGTCGTTCCGATTTATGACTCAAAATTCAGCGGATTTTGCACGCTCGCCATGATCTGGGTGGCCTTATGTACCCATCATGCACATAGTCCGCGCCGTCTGCATACACCCACAGGCAGGCCGGACAGGCAAGTCACAGCATCACATACCAGCCGGGAAGATACCACCAACCTCCTTGATACCACGCACAGTCTTCGCACATCCACTTAACCCGCGCTAAGATGGTTTTGACAATTTGCCCAAGTCGAAACTAATCTGAACTACACTAAGTGCACATAGTCGTTGCAGGATGATAACACAAAAAACACACAAAATACACAGCCCCCCCACACACACATGCACGCACACAAGCACAAACACCCAAAGCAAAACAAAAAGCAAAAACAAAACAAAAACTGACATCATTCAGAAAGTGTTGAATTCAAGTAAGGTTATCAAGATACAGTCGTATCTGTATGGAGATCAAACCATTTTTTATACCATGTGCATGATCAAATATCAAATCTGTCACATCCACTCCAGTATCAAACCGTATCACTCTGTGACTGAGAAAACAGCCGTCTGCAGTGTGAACTTTATAATTGGCCTACGCATCTGTGATATAAGAACATAGACGATCAAACGCAATAGATTTCAAAATCCAGTTCTGGCGACTGAATAGATTTCGTTCTCGTACCTGCCCGTGGCACACTTGCCGAACTGTAAAGACGATGGTATCACACATCTCCTTGGTTCTCAAATTGAACTATTTTCACTTATGATTGGATCTCCCACAGTCCCAAGTAGATATAACACAAAATGCCTCCTTGGACTTCCAAAAATGCTATCGACGCAGTCATGGCAGCGTATATTCCATAATTCAGGGAGGTGGAAAGAGAATTATAATCATGCCTGGTTAGTGCACAGGGATAAACTGCACCGTGCTAACTGTTCATGATCTCACTGGCAGCTGACTGGTAATGCACTGGTATCGAGGAAACCCGACTAAGGAATTAAGATTAAAACACAAAAACAACATCACTCCCCAACCCCCTCCTACGAACCCTGGATGGTACGACTTGAATGTGTTTCGCAGTGATTTTCCACAGCAGATACTCTGCCGAGCGAGACTGCCAGAACGGTCAGGGTAATAAATCTTTTCAATGTCACAGCACCTTCCCAAGATCGACGCAGGGACGTGATAAATGCACATTTGCTTTGGTTTTTTTTTTCTGATTACCTGCGTTGACACCATCTATGATGTCCCCTGAAGATCATACTATAAAGAGGTAAGCATCGATGTCATCCTACACAATATATTTCCCCAAATGTACATTTGTGATTACATGTATATCAATGTGAGATGAGTGAGCAGGGGTGTATCAAGGATTTTTTTTTCCGGGGGGGGGGGGGGGTTCGTAATCACAATTTTTGGACCTTTACCTTTGCGAGGGAGCGGAGCAACCGAGCGGGGGGGGGGGGGGGAGGGTGTTTTTGAATTTTATATCTTAAAATGGGGCCATTTGGTGCATAGAAAAGTGACATTTTAGGCATACTTAAAAAAAAAAAGATATGTTAAAATTGGTGATAAAACCTGTGTTGGTCACTAACAAGTTCGTGAATCGGTATGTTGTAAAAGTTGCTGACTAGCTACACCTTTCTAGAGTACATAGTAAAAAGTTTTGCGGACCATTTAATATAAGTATTCCAGAGTTGACGATACTTTCAGAGCTAGTCAATCCTGCCTAACTTTGCCTCCGAATGTAGTAAGAAAGTAGAAATAGAACCTCTTTGGCAGTGACCTAGAAGCAAGTAAGGAGCAGGCGGGCGCAAGCAACCGATCGTTGCTGCTCTGCCCGGCTGGCCGGCCGCGCCGGCTGTCATAGGGTAAGGCGCGAGTAATAGTAGGCCAGCTGTAAGTGTGTAGTCTAGTCAACCATTTCGATGAGTTGCTGATGAGAGACAGGAAAATCGGTAAACATGGCAGTGCGGCTTAAGCCTTAGAAATAAGGTAAAATTTATGGCAGATTAAACCACCTGGTCACTTTTTCCCCTGTTGTATATAGGGTAAAAAGCCCTCAAAAAACAAAAATGTCTTTCGCAAAAAGTGGACCTTTTGAATTTTTTTTTTTTTTTTTTGGGGGGGGGGGAGGGGTCGAACGACCCCCACCCCACCCCCCACCCCCACCCCCCCCCCCCTTGCATACACCAATGGTGAGGTTCCTTCGTACAGCAGCGAACGGTAGCCCACGAAAGCGACGGCCGAGCAAGCAAGGCGAGCAAGAGAGCAATGCGATCACCATTCCACGTGGGCTAACTGCGTATACCAAGGAGTTGTAACTCCTTGCGTATACGGAGGCAAGCGGTGTGCGCGCGTTTTTCTCTGTTCCAGTAGCTATAGCTTGACAAATGCAGACCGGATTGAATAAGGCTAAGTGGACAAAATTTTCGAACATGTTGTGCTAAGACAGAGAGCTGGTGAATTTAGCTTGCCGCGGATTTTCCTGCAAAAGGGTCTATAAAAGGAAAGACTAATAATCTTCACTAGAGAGAAAATGAGCACACTCCGCGCCGATCAAAAAATGTCGTGTGTGTTTAAGGCCCCCATCTCACTAGGAAGGCGACCATGGCGACCATGGCGATCTGTAACGATTTAACAAATCGTGGCGCGATCGCCGTCCGTCTCCATTTTTGGCCTCCGAGGCGATTATACTACGGTTTCTCCACGCTCAACCTGCGCTGTAGGCGATAGCGCCACGATGATAATACGACTCTGCCACGATGTTGCCGCGTTTCCAGGCCGACGAGACGTGCTAGCGCTGCTTCTGCGATCGAACTGACTGTGTCGCGATATTCGTACGCTTATCAAGACCGCGCTACAACAGTGATACGATCGGAGCGACAGTGATACGTTTACGTCGGGCTCATGCTACGATCTCAAGCGATCGGGGTATAAAATGTGTTTCATGATTGAATTTCTTCAGGCAGCTGTCAGTGTCAAATAAACATGGATATGCAGAATATGGTTCTATTCTTACATCTTAGCATTCTAGAACACACCAGTTAGAACCTGATGTGAAATTGCGCTATTAGTTAAGTCACCCATTCAATCAAAAGGGTAAAACGTGTATAATATCAAAGAACCGGCTTACGAGCAAACTCCAAATCGTATCCTATACAATGAGACAATTTTATGAAGATATATTTGAAAAGATTACAACTTGGTTACTTTCATTGTCTTGCAATGATATATGACAAACAAACAATTAAATAAACAGCAGATTCGTACCGAGTGTACGTGGAAAAATGAATTTTATACGCTTTTCTCCATGTCCACCTTCCTGGTCTGTTCATCACTTTCTATCGTTCATGGTTTTCCTGTATACGTAATACTGTACAAGTGGTAATTTTCATGGGCGATGGGAGCCGCTTTTGATGCGCTTGAGTTACGCTTTGCGCGATGCTACCCACAGAACTCTTACACATAGAAGAATCACTCTCCACCCGTTTTGTCGCCGTCGCTCGACTCATTGTCACGTGACGTCCGCCATTTTGCTTAGCGGAACTTTTTTTGCGTGCAAATCCCAGCAGACGCTATCCACGTACAGTGACTGCATGTTGTACCGTGTTTTTCTGACGTTCCGAGACCCTGAGCGAGGCATTAGAATGCCATATTGTGCGGCTGTAAACTGCACAAATCACTTGACAAAAGGATTTGGAAACAGGTAAGTTTGACACCAAGCCATGATGAGAATAAGAAGTAAATTAATTCCCCAAGTAACGTTTAATTAGGCGGATCGGTCGTATGTTGGCTTTCTTGTGAGCGCAGTAGCAAAGGTAGTCCCAGACACTGGATTTTGTGTTTGCCGTCGACATATCTGTTTACCACCAACTACTATGCAAAATAAAAAAGATCAAGTAGGCCTAATTTAGGCCCTGGGGCTATATTACACTCTATACGTTGTGTGTTGGGGCAAACAGCTTTGTAAATGAAAAAAGTGTAAATTTATGTAAATTTGAGCTTATGGGTGTAAACTTTACACGTAGATTTATTCTTGTCTAGCTAGTTAGAGTCACAGTACCAGTGCAGTGGTGGGCCAGTGTCAGTGTCAGTGACAACACTACAGTCGTTTAGATACTAGATTGTCTAGACTGACTGTGTACTCTAGTATTAAAGTAACCCCGGGACATTGCTTTCGCAATATGCAATATTTGTCATACATGTATTTGCGAGACTTGTCTTGCCTACATATTGTTGCCACGTTAACATTTCGTACTATACCATATAGTATGTTTTCACACTCATAAGGATTTCATTTTGAATTGTGCTTGAAGCGAACAAGTGCAAGTGAAATCTTGGATTACCGGTACTGTATACAGTATTGCCTTTGATATTTTTTTTAAGATTCTTGCCAGTGTCCATTATTCATGGTTTTATTTTGCTGCCATATTGTATGCTAAGTGATTGTACATGCATTTGCTTTCATGATATACAATACATGTAGTTGTCTTATTTGTGACACTTGTTTTGCCTACATGCACATACTTTGAGATACAGTGTAGTATGTTTTCACACTCTTTAGATTTCACTTTGAATTTCGTTTGAAGCAAACGGGTGCGTGTGAAATCTTGCATTATACAGATGTTCATGTATTGCCTTTAGTTGATATTGTTATGCCAAGAATGCATTTGATATTCTTGCCCGACAGTGTTCATTGTTTATGGATTTTATGTTGTTGCTATATTGCATGATAGTTGATTATACAGGCATTTGCTTTCGTGATATACAACATTTGTTGTATATCTGTGATACTTTTTTTGCTTACATGTTGTTACCAAATTATGTTTTCATACTACACAGTGTATGGGATAGTGTTTGTTAAACTCATTACTAAGGATTTAATTTTGAATCATGCTGAGCTAAGTACAAGTGAAATCTTACATTTACAAATGTATTGCCTTTAATACTGTTGCCAGGAATGCCTTTGGTGTTCTTTTCAGTGTTCATAATTCGTAGATTTATATTGCCATAGTGCATGCGGATCAACACAATATGTTTTCATACTATACCATAGTGCGTTTTTACACTCATTAGGATTTTCTTTTTGAATCACGCTTGAAGCTATCAAGGGCAAGTGAAATTGTGCACTATATTGATGTATTGCCTTAGATAATCTTGCCAGACAATGTTCATTATTCATGAATTTTATGTTGTCGCCCTATTGCATGTCCATTATAGATGTATATGCATTTGATTTTGTGATTACAATAGTTGTCACAAATTTGTGACACTGGTGGTCTTGCCTATCATTTGCATAATATGTTCCTGACGCATGTACTGCCTGTGATTATAGCCGCCGTATTAGGTTTGATAATGGTACGTGTACTTCAAGCAAATGGTATATCACTGTACTGTGGTTGATTCTCAGCAATCAACTTTGACCTTGATAAATGTCAAATAAATTGTAAAAAATCAGGAAAATTAACTCTGTCCAACTTAACTTTGTTTTTTGTGGGAAGACAATCTTGAAAGGAGTTCATGCTTGTAATGTGTGTGTGTGTGAGTGTGTGAATACATATATATATATATATATATATATATATATATATATACATAGAAAATTATATATATATATATATATATATATATACATAGATAATTATATATATATATATATATATATATAAACATGCGCTTAATTTCCTCGCCAGGATATATAGCGTTTTAATGCCATTTTAGGTTTTAATCTCATATATATATTATACAGATAATTGTATATATATATATATATATATATATATATATATATAAATAATATTGATTGAGTACCAGGTAGTCTACATGTTGGTTCAGCAATATCATGATATCGAAAGTAAAACAGAAACCAATTTCATGTTGATCACCAACAATTTATTTACAGCACACAAATATTTGAGTGATTCGCTCCTTCTCAAGTGTTGTTGCAAATCGCTCGAAAATTGGTGTGGTGAAATAAATTGTCGGTGATTAGCATGAACTCGATTTCTGTTTTATTTCATGTATACAGATATACAGTGTATACATGCCTATAGGCATATTGCTTTATGTGCAATAGTGGTAACTACATTGTACTACACACTACTAATGATAATGATAACAGCAGGAATATAGATAATTAAGGTGGTGTTGTCTTCCAAATTTCTAAGATGTTGAACGAGTGTCAGATGGGGAAGATGTATTACATGATCATATCCACAAATCATTGATTTTTACAACTGGACTGACTGGAAATGTAATTTGACCTGTTTAATGGGAGAAAAATCAAAAGCACGAACACACATCTTCTTACAATATCACTGGAGGGGGAAAAATGCAAGACATAGGGTTGAGAGGGGTATCAGAAAAATGGCAGGACACAGACAAGGACAGGCGCGCGTCTTAGATTATTTTATACCAAAGCAGATCACGTCTCCGAAGTCAAATAGATCTATCCGAAAGGGGAAAAAACACCTGTTTCAATACAGACAACTTTCAGGGAAGAGTGTGAAATAAATAACATAAATGAGTACGTGAATCTGTGGTCAACGCTGGATTGAGAAGTACCAGTTTGACAGTTTACAAGTTCAAGTAAATATCAAGGGCTATAGCGGCTGTCATACTGTCCGATCAGTGAGTTGACCGTACCGTACTCGCGAGGAGTTGCGGAGGTACCGCTAAGCAACATGGCGGCGTGTGCACTGAGGCGTCACATCCGGGGTGCGCGGTGGCGACACCGAGCTCAGCGGGTTGTGAATGGGTGTGATTCTTCTATGTGTAAGAGTTCTGTGGATGCTACCCCGTCAAAGCTACGAATGTGGCGCTTTTAATGCGCTCGTGAGGCGATGGTGATACGCTCTAAAACCACGGCGATCGGTAGCGACCTCGCTACGGAAGTTTTGGACATGTTCAAAACTTCCGTAGCGAAGCCGCCGACCATGGCGATGGTGGCGATCCTTCTGAACCGCTCAAGATACGATGGAGAAGATTAAAAGCGATCAAGCCACGATCCGCCGCGCTTTGTCGATTTTTGATGATCGTAGCGGAATCGCCGTCTAGTACGAGATGGGGGTATTAACGCAGGCAAGTCAAGCGGTTTTGCCGGTTGCCATAGACTTTACACGTAAAGGCGATTCGCTTGGCACTGAGCCAAATTCGGCGAGCTCGCTCGGTCCTCCCGTTTTATCCTCTTCATAGCCTATAGGGTATTTCGGCGTTATCCTTCACAGGGTATTTGCTTGGACTAATTCCAGCTCAGGTTACAAGCTCTCATATAAATCCTTGACAACGAATTACCAAAATTATGATGCCCTATATCATCATACAATCTGAAGAAGACTGATGTAATGTATTTCTCGCCAATAAACTAGATATAAAGAGCGCAGATATACACAGCATGATAGTAGGGCCTACTAGATGGGCAACTGTCACGACTGTAGAAAACAACAAACAAAGAAACGCCCACATATCACACCATATTCACTTAGCTACATCAAAAAATAATGTTTTCTGAAATATGTATTGTGAAAAAAACCCACCAAAATTCACTGCCTTTATATTGTTGTGTATTATGCTTGCTTGTGCACTTAGCCGTTATCACTACGTGTAATCAGGGAGGTGATAACCTCTCTGGTGTATAATCCCGCTATACGATCTAAAGAGGTTAGGTGGTGTCCCGGGGTGGAGTCCGGCACAATCTGCCCGTCTTTCATGTCCTTTGCGCAATTTACCTGGAGTATAACATTATTGAGAGAAGGTAGGTCTATATCATACTTTGCAAAATGATATTAACTCTATATACAGCCATGTTATTTTAGAATTTTATTAGTATTCAAGTCTAGAGTTAAGGATTGTGATTGATATCTAAGTTTGAAGAAGTCATGGTCACGAACATGACAGTGTGTTTATTCGAGTTATGTCTGAAGACGGCAATACAATGCAGCGTTGATGTTACTGGACTTATTACCTTTGGCTGGTTTGATGTACCCCATATTCAAGTAATTTTTAGAGTTATGTTAATATCATTTGCATGCATGTTTGAATGTGATGAATTTTATACTTATGGTTATGGAATCATTACTTCTATGTCAATGTATATTTTTGTATATAATGAGATGTACATTTGTGCAATTCGACCTTTGGTCGCCGGTCAATTTTTTAATAAAGACGTTTTCAATCATCAATCATTGCTTTTGTACACTGAGGGAATCAAACGGACGACATTTTAGATGTTATAAGATGCAGGATGGTATACTTGTTCCCCTTTCCATAGACTGCACTTACCATGCTTACTCAATTTTGGGATATTTTTTCATCACGTAAAAAAAGACGAAAAATTATGATACTTAATTATATTAACCAAAACATTCCAATAAATCACTAACGAGACCAATATGTAATGTGCGGGAAAAAAACAAAACACCGGAATGGACGCACTGAAAAAGACAAGGCTTGTATGAAGTGGCCCCTCTGAAGAAAAACATAACAGAAAAAAACAAAAAACAAAAAGAAGTGCGGAAACCCACTAAAGAGACTATGGGGTATAGACCCCACTGACATTGTATTTTTGACATGTTTGACATTTTTCTTGTATGCTATGTGGCGGCAATGTGTTGAATTAGTCTCATGTCCATACAGAACATTCCCCAAGCTGATGAAATAAAATTCAACGAACTGCGCCAGAATTATGTCTTTCCTACAGTAATGTTAGTTTAATCCAAAGATTTTAATGAATGGTTTGCATCACTGCATGTCAAATTATTTTATCAGATTTAAATGGGAAAATGGTCATTGCTACTAGCTCTAAATTCAGATTACAAAACCCGTAGTAGTAATGACCTCTTTCCCATTTAAATCTGATAAGATAGGGCAGTTTGTTCCTGTAGGCCTACAGATCGGTTAACCTTGCGAGAAATAAAAGAAAGGCATCCGTTACTTCCACGTTTCGGATAATTTGACATTTACTGCTAACTTTCCAAAATAATATCATAGAAGTCATATGTGCACAATTATTGATTTTCCCACTATTTTTGACGCTTACTGTTTACTGTATACAAAGGGTTAACTACTTTGACATTGTAAAATACAATCTTGTTTGTGTAATTGTGACCACCTCATTGAAATGTAAAGAATGGCCGTGCTTGCAGCGAAAAATCACGAGTCACATTCACATCTTACGTCCTTTCGCGAAACGGATTACTCAAGTCAATAGTGTCGAGTTACATTTGATTACTAAAAAAAAAAAGCCAAGACACAATAACCACATGCTGATATACTGTATCCCATCAACGAGTGTTCACTTATGACGATGACGTTAAACGAATTTATGTAAATTGTCATTGACAAAAGACTAATGAAAAAAAGTATAACGCATGGGAGCAGGGGGTATGATTATGGGGGACACAATGTACACTCATATGCACACACAAGTGGTATGTGTTGTAGAGCCATGGCTATAAACATACATTCCCATACCAGCAAATCAAACATACACATACATAAAAACGCTTAGTATCGTAAAGAATTATTGTCATTGTGACCCTTGGCTTGTTTAGCCTCATCTTTCCAGATCTGGAGAGTAGCACCGAATTTGCAATACGAGAATAAACATCGAATCAAAATGGCCTTTTATTAATTCTTATTTATACGTATTTACACGCAGCAAAGAGGCACAAAGAGGGGCGCTACGGAATACCATGTATAACGCAGCTGTTGCAGATTCTCACATCGTTGAAAATGACAAACTTGTAATAGGGGTGTATTTAGAATTGTAGATAGTTCCTGATTGTTTTTTCTCGTCGTACATGTATATTGTTTTGGTTAAAAATATAGCATTTTTGTTTCGGTACATACTATTTATGCTACACTGAAAAAAAGTAGCAGCATCATATAGACTCTTGAATATAAAGCACTTCATTGTTATGAAATGAAGAAAATTTCGGCACATTTTAATAAATATGCCACAAAAACAGTAATTTGAAAAAGTCAAGGCCATTTCCTCATCTCTATGAATGAACTCATTATAAAAAGTAATGTTCTTGGGATATTGTGTTTGGCACGGAGACAATTACGTCTCCTCTTTTCGAAAATCAGCTCGTTACTTTCTTGGAAACTGTCAATTGTCCACCTAAATGGGCGATTTTTAATATCCATAATAACGAATTTTTGAACGCTAAAGCTTCAAGGCTACATGTATTGAATTTTCTTTGTTTAGACGGTTACATTTCGTTATTCCGAAGGTTCGTTAATCCGAATTGATATAAGGTTCTTTACTCCGAAGATTCGTTGACCCGAAAATGAAATAAGGATCGTTATTTCGAATTAAGGTTTGTTAATTCAAAAAAATGGAAAAAGGTTTGTTATTCCAAAGGTTTGTTAATCCGAAAACGAAATGAGATTCAGCAGTACATATCTTTCTTTTTTTTCGAAAATAAATGGAATGTTACGTCACATTTGTTACATAATTCATAAGCATCTGTCTGTCAAATGATTTTTACCACAGGGCAGCACAACATACGGCATATCTTTCACGTTGTACTTACCACGTCGGCAAGAACTGATAGTATTCACGAAGATGACTCCTCGTCATGGATTACAGCCCGTAACTATTGGGATAGGCCTATGTGCACTTTGGACAATCTTTGTGCTTGGTTTCCTTTATTATACTGGTGAGTATTTCCATTCTTTACTTTGTATTCTTTCTTTGAATCTATTTCAGTTTCAGTCTTAGGTTTTTTTGTGTCTTTAATGTTTCTCTACTTGTACAAATTAAATCCTTTTGACAAACCAACGTTCACATGAAAATATGAATGAAACTAGTTAAATAGTACTTAAAACTTCTCAGGTGTAGGCCTATACAATTTTGTGGGTTCGTGAGTACATGCTCTCTTTTCATTTTCAGATTAACAAACCTTTGGAAAAAACGTACCTGCGGAATAACGAATCTCATTTCGTTTTCGATATAACGAACTCTCGGA
Organism: Diadema antillarum; assembly: GCF_040938485.1. Taxonomy (NCBI): domain Eukaryota; kingdom Metazoa; phylum Echinodermata; class Echinoidea; order Diadematoida; family Diadematidae; genus Diadema; species Diadema antillarum. The sequence goes on from NW_027271112.1 coordinate 975,077, forward strand.
ATATGAACCTCATTTCGCTTTTTTAGTTATTGAACCTTTGGAATAGCGAAACCATTTCATTTCCGGATTAACGAACATCGCAATAACCTCCGATATTTTTTTCTTTATCATCATCATCATCATCATCGTCATCATAATCATCTCGATCACAATGCTTAGCTACTTTCGATATTGATATCATACGAACCGTAAATCTGTCAGCCATGTTAGCACTGGTTTATTTCTCTCATTGTATTTTAGAAGTATTTGCTTTCCCCTAAGAATCAATTTCATTCTTATGCCTCCGTACATGCATTACCTGGCAATGCTTCTTTTGGGAAGTTTTAAGTTATGAGGTCACAGGTAAAGGATCAAAGGTCAGCTTGAAATGCTATAATTACAATACTTACTAGTGATATTTTCTCTACACACCTTGATGTACGTACCTCAGAAATAACTCAATGTATACGCTCAATTGAACTTGGTGCATACATTACTGCCTTATGATATACTGCAGGGAAAGATTTGTGTCATGGGTTCACAAATCAAGAGAAAGTGCAGAAGTTCTCCTACTTTGTCCATATTTTGGAATTGGCTCAAAGTTTCGTCATCAAAAATAATTGGTGAATTACCAGACAGTGATTATATGGTGAGTCATTGTCTCACATTGGCAAGATGTTCTGTAAATCTATTGGAAGAATAATTCGCTATCATAGCAGAGGCATACTAGTCGCCATAGGAACGCTTCTAGTTTTTCCTTTAGTTTAGTCCCAATTGCTCCGAAACTTTTCTCAACATTCAATCTCTAATGGGATCTCTACGCTCAAAGAAGAATGAAATTCAATGTATATCTGAAAATTTTCAAAGTTTTGGTGCTGCAATCGCTTGATGAGAAGATTATGATACTTTTTAATGTGTACGGCAATAAGAAATCAGAAAGAAAATTGAACATATTTTCGTTTTTCTAGCACAATGAAAGAGCATTTGATTTGCCTCTTTCATAAAGCAGGGTGGGGGAGATATTATACTTAAAATAAGTAAATAACAAGTTAAGGAAATGTTTACTCTTCGTAAGAAAAGAAATTTTTGAGGAATCCTCTTTACCGCACAGATTTCCATTATAATATCGTTTTCTACGCCTGACGTCACGAACTATAGTCTTCGCATCCAGCGATGGCTGCTGAGAAACTTGAGGTATTCGTAACTTTTCGATAGATGGTCCAATTTTCCTGTAACTTTCACCAATGTGTTCTACTTGTAATGCTGCATTTTACGGAATACTCAATCCACATGCATATAGTCTGGTTTCATCCCCTTTATACTTAAAGCTCGCTTCTGAGTAGGTCCAATCATGTTTTTAGAACCTTTTCTAAACTTTATAAGCTCGCGATGTTCTTTATTAGTAATATTCTATCATACACCCAAGCTGGATATCAGATATCATTCCATTTTGTAATATTTCATGCACTTTTTAATAAGAGAAATGTGAATATAAACTGAATTCAACTGAATAAGAAACACTTGCTGGCAGTATTAAAGAAAATAAATCACGTGTTCAATGTCTAAAACGTGTTTGCCTTTTGGGAAACAACTTGATTATTAATCAGGCTTATTCTTCTTTCCTCAGATGGGGCGTCATGCCCTAGACATATATGTGGTGCTCAGACCGAACCGAAACATATCATCCAGACTCCCGCAAGCATGGCAAGGGTAATTATTATTCACTTCCGTTTCGACGAATTGAAATAAAAGAACAGTAGATCTAGGCATTTTTAAAATCTTGTCAACAGAAAAAACTTAATATTTTTGAACAATATTGACGATATCATGGACTCTCATACTATAAATTATTTGGCAAAAAAATGTCATACCCAGTATCCTTTAAGGACCCCTTTTGCTTTGTTTTTCTCTTTCAAGTGCGCCACCGACAACCAGAAAATAGAAAAAACACTTCCTTCGTAATATTCCTTCACATTGAATAAGAAAAAAAATCTCTCTAAAAGATGAAACAAAATAAAAAACCCTATCTCACACCTGGCTTACAAGTCTAACTTATGCCACGCGATGTTGTCTTGGTAAAGCCTTCTGCATGCTATGCTTTACGGGTGGCGTATCACTATGGTGAAATTGACAAAGGATGGCTAAACGAATACGAAATTTCAAATTTTGGATCAAATTTGTCCCGAACAAGACCAAAAGCCTATCAACACCCGAGCAAGCACAGAAGATCACACGATGGCACCCGAACTACACATGAAAGTCAGACGAAGATGTGAATCTTCAACTAGAAGTTTTTCCGAAGGATACACGAAGGAAACACCATGGATACACGAAGACTTTGCCCATGACCAAAAAAGTTGCTGCTGGAGCCCCGAGAAAGTCCATCGCGGTCGTATGATGGCTGGCTACTAAAAATGCTTTCATGAATGACTCGATGTACTTAAACCATCTGAACCGAATCTGAACATTTCCTTGTCTTGGCTTGTCTTGTAATTGCCGAAGATTCCCACAATCAGTAGGTTGATTTTCATGGTACTATCGGATGCAGACCAAGCCTGTCTTGACCTTCTATAAAGTGCTATTATATCAACGCTTTACAAACTCTTCTTTTCTTTTTCTTTTAAAGAGAAAGTGCCCAATGACTGCTTGTCACTTGATGACCCTTGACATAAATGTGTAAAGAGTTGGAGCAGCCACTACTTCCTCTGGAAAGCTGTTGCAATTCTTTATGGTTCTCCTTCATCGTCTGTCCATCTTTGGAATAATGTGCCGACTGAATCAAAACCCCTTAGGGCGGTGAGTTGGCTCAGTCGGTAGCGCGTCTGCCTCACGATCACGCGGCCTGGGTTCGAACCCGAGTCTGGACTGAGCAATGTTGTGTGTAAGCATACCGTCCCCTCTAGCAAGAGGCAAAACACTCTGTCCCTCGGATAGGACATAAAATGGAGGTCCCGTGTATGAGAGAGTAACAACTCATGCACGTAAAAGATCCCGCTTCATTCATTCATCGCAAAGAGCAGGGTGTTTCACCCGGTGAAGTGGTCCCACCTCACATCCAACTGGACCCCATGGAAGACCAGCTTAACGTAGCTGAATATGGGCTATCCAGCCATCTTCTCCGATGGAAATGAAAAAACAAACAAATTGACTACAGTGTTATTTTCTCAGCTGCCGTAATGGTTCTGATGAGGTTGACATATACAGTACTTGCTACAATAGGCCTATTACTTACTTACTTACTTATCCCTCGACCTCTGCGATCGTTGGGGAGGCACGAGGAATAGTAAGCGGTCGACCGTTTCCATCCGGCTCTATCTTGGGCTGCTATGAGGAGGTCTGCCAAGGGTAGAGCTGTCCATTCCTTCACATTGTCCAACCAGCTCTTTCTCTGTCGGCCACGGGAGCGTCCACCTTCTACAGTGCCCTACATCACAGTCTTTGAGAGGCAATATTGCCGAGTAATATGACCAAACCAGGCCAGCTTGCGTCTCTCGACCATTTGTAGGAGAGTCATTTGAGGCCCCACAAGGCTGGTGACCTCGTTTCTGACAAACTCGTTGGTTTTGCGTTCCCAGTAGTGTATGCCAAGCAGTCTCCTCAGGCATTTCCACTCAAAAACTTGGATTCGCTTTTCTGACTCGGCCAGTATTGTCCAAGTCTCGCAGCCATAGAGGAGAATGGAGGTGACGAGAGACCTGAATAGCATGTACTTTGTTTTGAAGCATATGTTGCTCTCCCATATTCTGTTGAGTCTAGCCATCGCTGCTGTTGCTGTGGCTATCCTGGTTCGAATTTCCCCAGTACAGGTGTCGTCTTTGTAGATAGTTGATCCCAGGTATTTGAAGCTTGTTACCTCGTCTAAGGTCTCTCCATTCATAGTGATGTTTGCACTGATGTTGTTTGGGCTATTGACCATCACTTTGGACTTTTCTGTGCTCACTTCCATGCCATATGCCTCTGCTCTGTCCACCAGTCTGTTGGTGAGGTCCTGTGATTCTCTGTTGGTGCTCCCCCCCCCCCCCCATGAGGTCGATGTCATCTGCGAATCGAAGATTACTGACGGGTCTACCACCAATTGAGATTGAAGTACAGTGGTTCTGTAAAGATTCCTGCATGATCTTCTCCAGGTACAGATTGAATAAGACAGGAGAGAGTAAACAACCCTTCCTCACGCCAACCGTTGTCTTGAAGAACTCTCCCAACTAGCCGTTCAAAAGCACTGCACTGCTAGAGTTAGCATAGAGAGCCTGAATAACCTGTACCAGTTGTTCGTCTATACCAAACTCTCTCGTGACCTTCCATAGGCCATCGTGCCACACTCTATCGAAAGCCTTTTTGAAGTCGATGAAATTGTGGAAGAGGTCTCGCTGGTGCTGTAGATGCTTTTCGATCAGCACTCTGCAGTTAAAGATCTGTTCCACTGTGCTCCGGCCAGCTCTGAATCCTGCCTGTTCTTCTGCCAACAGCTCATCCGCTTTGGTAGTCAGTCGGTTGAGGATAACTCTGAGCATTACCTTGCTGGGGTGGCTAATGATGCTTATGGTCCTGTGATTTTGACACTGCCTTGGGTTACCCTTCTTTGGAAGTGGAATGATCAGGGACTGGGTCCATTCTCTTGGCCATCTTTTCTCCTCCCATATCTTCTGACATAGTGTTGTGAGGGCCTGAACTGTGGCTTCTCCTCCGCACTTTAAGAGCTCAGTGGGGACGTTATCCACTCCCGGTAACTTCCCTGGTTTCAAACTTTGCACTGGGCTTCAATCCAGTTCTCCTTGGCAGCTTTCATTTTCTTCCTGATCTCCCTATTCATCTCTCGGTACTGTATTCTTGCCTCATGGCTGGTGTGTTTAGCATGCCTCAGCTCTCGTCTCTTGTCACAGAGGTCAAGCACTACCGTCGTGACCCAAGGTTTGGATCTCTTTTGCTGCTTCCCCAGCACTTCGTCAGCCGTTGTCCGTAACACTTCCTTGATATTACCAGCAAGAGTGTCTATGTCATTGTCGAGTACACTGAGCACTGCAAACTTTCCTCCAACTTGAGCTTTGAATATTTCCACAACCTCTGGGTCTTGAAGTTTCTTGAGATCGAAGCGAATGCGAGGGCTATTCTTATGATACTTCGAAATAAGCTTCAGCTTGATAGTTGTAAGCACAAGGTCGTGGTCACTGCCAATGTCAGCACCTGGTAAGGTCCTCTTGTTCGCTTTGTTAATGCTGGACTTGAAGCGTTGTGGTACCAGAATGAAGTCTATCAGGTTGTGCACTTGACCATTTGGCGAGTGCCAGGTTACAGTTCTGGACCATTTGTGGGGGTGCAGAGTGTTGGCCAGGGTAAGGCAGTGACTTTTGGCAAATTCCAGTAGCCTAATGCCTCTGTCATTAGTATCTCCCATGCCAAATCTCCCGACTGTCCCTGCCCAGTTCTCGTAAGCATCTGGGCCTACCTTGGCATTCCACTCTCCCTGAACTATCATGAGGTCTTTCCTTGGGACTTTTGCTATTGTGGCCTCCAGCTGGTCATAGAATATTAGGTGTTGCCATATTCCATGACAGTAACCTCGAGACCCTATTCATGCTTCTATATCGACATTTTGTTACTCTTGAACTATAGTAAGCCTAGTTTCCTGCTACGTTTACACTCAATATGGAAATATTTGCCTACAAGGGAGTCTGTTGGCACTGAAGTGCAAAATACGTACATGCCGCAGTTTTGATTCATTTGCTCTGCCTCTTGTATTTTGGTTGTTTAAATGAAATTTATTTTCATGTCGCATTGTTCTATCTCTTTCTGTTTCTTAGAACCTTTCAGTTCGCCCCATTTACAGGATAATGACCTACGTCTTCAAGTGTTTTTCTGATCCCTCTATTTGAATTCATTATACAAGTATAGTGACACAATTCTGACGTTCGAACTTATGACAGCAGTACCCCTTAGGACTTCTGGCGTTTGCATGAAAGATATCTAACATTTTTAAGTTCAAATATGCCACTGTCAGGGTACATTGTGTTGCCTGTTAGCTATAACTTAGTACAGTCAGCAATGGTCACTATCACATTGAGATTACGTCATTTCATTCCTGTTGTATACTTGATCTGTAGTTTCATGAGAAGGGATTACTGATGGTGCTATATCAGTTCAGGCCGAAAATATTGTTGTCATACTTCCTATTCTTCACAATAATTTAATGAATTTCCACTTCTGTTCTGAAAAATATATCTTGAAGGAAACCTCACCAGGAGTGAAAGTGGAAGACACACAGACAGCTCGTCAAGAGATCTTGCAGAGTGAATGTGTGCGGAGAAACATCAGCACCTCCCGGCACCTGGCACAGACCTGCGACCTCTTCAAGGTCCTCCCGAATCAGCGGACGCTACTTCTCTTCGTCCCCAAGTGTGGCGGCGTGGTCTGGGCTAGACTTCTCCTCAGCGTTAACGGCTATAAACCCATCGACGCCAACATGAGCGCGATGGAATGTGTCACCTTACTAAAAAAGCATTTTCAGTTTTTGTCACAGATAGAAAAAGCTAGCAAAAAGAAATTCTACGCTTCCAACTTTAAGAAGGTTATATTCGTGCGTAATCCTTTCACTCGTCTTTTGGCTGCATTTAGGGAGCGACTGGAGACTTTTCCCAATATAAATCTTAATCAGCGCCGTAAACACAACAAGAAAATCTACGTGGAATACGGAAATCACTCTAAAGACGAAATGCCCAATAAGTCGGTAAAAAGTGAAATGTACAATGTGACATTTAAAGAATTTATCGACTATTTCTTGGACGGGAATTACGATATTCACTGGCAGGACGTGTACAAGATTTGCAATCCTTGTCTAGGTTACGATTTCATTGGAAAAATTGAGACATATATTGAAGATGTTATAGAGGCCCTGAAACTCATGGGTGTGGATTCCAGATTCCATCCATACAAGAAACTCCACGCTTCGAATAGCAGCGATGACACCATCATGAAAAGATATTATGACACGCTTTCTGATGAGCAGTTTGAAAAAGTGAGAGAGAGGCTGTCCATCGACATGGCGTATTTTGGCTACGATATGCCGGAGAGCATACGACGGGATCATGGTTTAGATCTAACTTATCAAAATAAGACAAATCTCCTTTAGTTTTATTCGATTTAATCTAATTTCATTTCACAGCATTACCATACGGTGTTGAGCATAGGCCGATTCAACGCCAACATGCACAGCTAAATCATAGGTTCTGCATCCTCACTCCCGCCCTCTGCCCATACGTTACTGCTGGCTACCAAACTGACTCGAAGAAACGTGGAATCGCGCCCTCTATTGACTTGCAGCCAAAGAATGAAATGCGGCTAAAAATTCGTCAAGACTATAGCCTATGATATAATTATGGTGCCGGTGATCAAACGGTTGCAGGTCGTTATCCAGAATCTTTGTTGTTTTGAAAATGAAATAAGGTTTACTAATACGAAGGTTCGTTAATCTGAAAATGAAATATAGTTCGCTATACCGAAGGTTCGTTATTCCGAATGTCCTTAATGAGAAAACGAAATGAAAAGATTCGTGATTCCGAAGGTACGTTAGTAAGCACCCTTTTTTCATTTAGGGATTAAAGAATATTTCAAATAGCAGATTTTTTTTTTAAATTACGGATATACGGACCTTATTTCATTTTTGGATTAACGAATGATATAATTATAAAATATCATAATTGTATCATTTCGGAATAACAAAAATTCGTAATAACGAACATCATCTATGATTGTAATAAGCTATAATTACCGGAATAACGAACCTTATTTCGTTTCCGCAGTAAAGAACCTCCGGAATAACGAACATCGCCTATGATTGTAACAAACTTTACTGGCCTGTTAACACAGGAATATCAAAACGTATCAAAGCTCTATAAGAGATGAGAAGTTTGACACGTTCCGGGAAATAGATATTATTCAAACGTTACTTCTATCACAGGTACTATATTTGGATAGATACTAGAGCATGACAAAAAAAAAAGTTAGAACAAAAAAATTTGTAAAAGGTTTCATCTATTTTCTTTCAGTCAAAACACAGAAAATGTCAGGAAAATCTATGTCCTTTATTCCGCTTAATATGGGGGTCTTGGTTACCACACACTAAGAGCAGTGATAAACAACCCATTCTAGCGTAATTTTTTTGTTCTTTTGCTAATGATAAATGAAAAGATAATATACCATTGACTTTGCAGTTTCATTGTATACAAGTTGCTAGGCTCGAACCACGCAAAATATTATTTACATACATTTTGTTTGGAATTGCTTTAACGGGATGATTTACAATATCTTGTTGAATTCCACGTGTGTAAATTTGAAAATGAAATGATTTGGAATAATATCAATATATTACATTAAAATACATTATTGTGTAAAACCAAACCGCAAAACAAAAAAGTGATGTAATAGCTATACAAACCATTTATTAGAATAAATAATTAAAATTATCTTCTGCAGGATCAATGACATAATGTAAATGAATTCTCTATGCGCTATGTTTTGATATCCTTCGAGAAAATTCTTGTCAAATTTCACATATTTCTTTGTACTTTTAATTGAAAGCAAGTAAATAAAGTTTATATCAAATTGAATATGATATGTGAAAACTTAAACAGCTACTATAAGGTTTGAAGTGTGATAGCAATCAGTGTCAAAATTGTGGCAATCAACTTATGCAAGAGGAAAGATTGACTTCCTTCTTTTTTTTTTGTTAAATGAAAATCTGTGACTTTTTTTTTGCCGTTCCAGAATAAAAAAGGTTCTAAAATCGATTTGATGAATTAAGAATTATTTTTCATCCAGCCTAACTTACACTTTTGACAATTTTAGGAAATGCTGCCTCTTTCAGAAGCGTAAATGTTTGAAACATTTCGTTTAGATTTTATTCTTTTACGACAAAACAAAGCCCAAATGCTTTTCATTTTTTTTTCAGCTGCTCTTGCATGAAATGAAGTTTCAATGAAAATCTAGTTGAATGGGAGATCACATGAGATAACATGTAACTACTCTAAAAAAAAAATCGAGTGAAAACGTTCAATCTGTTGAAGGAGTGAATAACAGATAAGTGTGAATTTTGAGTGAAATTGGAGCAAATTTTTAGTGAAAATGTTCATTTTCACTCATTTTAGAGTGACCTCAGGGATCACTCCAAAATCTTCGAGTGATCCCTGAGGTCACTCTAAGATTAGTGAAAATGAACATTTTCACTTAAAATTCACTCCAATTTCACTCAAAGTTCACTCTTATCTGTTATTCACTCCTTCAAGAGTGAACATTTTCACCAGATTTTTTAGAGAGTACAGTAACGAAGCTCAAACACTCTCGTATTTTGCTGCATTGTCGACATTTAAATACATTCTAGCAAAATAAAGCGATTTCATTAGCTTTCAAATCAACGTAGATATCCAAAATGGAGAAAAATAGTAATAGGATATAATGTTTATAGTGCAGCTGATATGAATCTTCAAATGGTATTTTGGTCTTCTCACAATTTATAACATAAAGATAATCATAATATCATATCAGTTTACCTCAAGACCATTCAATTTCCCCCTCTATCGTCAGAATTTTAGAGAGATCTGATAAGTAATAAATGTTTTGAAGATTAGCAAGATTAAGATATGGAAAGAACACTATACAACGAAAAAACAATCTTGTGAATTGTTAAGTAATACTATTCATCTTTTTTTTAATGTAACTCTGCTAGCACAACAGGATACTGAAAATGAACTTCTAACATTCTGATTCCTGTTTGTAGTGTGGTTGTAGCTGTTTTTATTAGTATTATTTTTAGTTTTGAGATTTGTTTTTAAGCCTGAGAAAAGTAAAAGCAAGATTAGATGAAGATGTTTGCACTCGATATCAAATATTCTGTGAATCTAATGGCTTGGATTTGTAATGGGGATAGAAAGACAGACAGACAACACACACACACAGACACACACACACACACACACTCAAAATGTATCAGATTTCTCGCCCATTCCTCCTCTGATATTTTCCCTCTATTAGAATTTTAGAGAGACCTCAAGTCAGTCAACACTGTCAGTAATTGAATATTTATTTCGTTAAGATTAACAAGATAAGATACGAAGAGAATTCTTTAATGAAATACCAATCTTGTGAATTGTGAAATAATGCGATTCATTTTTAATGCAACTCTGGTAGCACGACAACGGAATGAAAATCAACCTCTAACATTCTAATTCCTGTTCGTCACGTGGTTGTATCTGTGGTTGTACCATTATAATTATCTTCATTTGGTTTAGGGAAAATAAAAGCGAGATTAACTAAACATGTTTCGCAGCAGATATGAAACATTCTGTAAAGTTGATGGTTTGAATTTGTTATGGGGACAAAAAGACAGACAGCTAAACACGAACAGACACTGACACACACGCACACACTACAATGATATCAGATTTCTCGTCCGTCTCTTCTCTGATGTTAGCCAGTTCTTACCCACTTACGAGTTGATAAAATGAATGAGTTTTCTGTTTTCGATCTTCTTTATCGATGTCCATTGCAGCATCTGAATCTGAAAATCTGCTAAATATACAAGCCATTTTATTCCTAATAATTTATAACCGTTCTTTTACATTTCAGCTTAATCTAGTCCAAACATTTCGCGTTTTATTGAAATACATATTATATTGTACTGTTATAACTATTTATTTCTCCATAACTACAATGATTAATTCTTCTGTCCAATTTCAATAAGATGACAATAATATATTCAATGACTTTTACCCTCTCATGATTGTATGTCAATCTTGCGACTTAAAATGAAGTTACATGCACCTGTGAAATTGACTTGTCTGTTTTTCCTATTAATACTTTTGCGATGACATGTCATCACTGAGTATAAGGGCCATTCATCCGCATTTAACTCAATTTTCAAAGGGTTGTTTCTTGTTCTCTTTCTTTCTCTCTCTCTCTCTCTCTCTCTCTCTGTGTATGTGTTTGTGTGAGTGTGTGTGTAATAGTACTAGTTTGTTCACACAGTATACCATACCACACCACACTGTACCACTTATGTATCAATGTTGCAAACTTACATGTAACTAAATCAAGTTCGAGGTCAAATTTATTTTATTACAATAATGTGTTTGAATTACTCTTTGTACGTCAAAAAAGGCAAAATGTTATTGTGTAATTGTAGCTCAGTTAGGTTTGTTTGTTCTATTGTTAACACAAACTGGAAATAAATTCAAATCTAATCTAATCAAGTTAAAAAAAATCAAATCAAATCAAATCAAATCAAATCAAATTTCATCCAAATAAGATACAAACGTAGGAAGCAAATCGGCCATATCACTTGCAAATTATAAATGGGAAACATCAAAAATTGGTGAACATTTATTTACATGCCCCGCAAATAATGAACATGTTTTCCCGACCCCTCCCCTCCAAAAAAAAAAAAAAACCTCACACACACACACAAAGCACGTGACTGTTACATTCATCAGTCACATACAACATTAACATATTTTTGTGAAACACTTGCATCCTTTATCGTACAAACGCACACTTCTGTGTTAAAAGTTTGATTTATACGCCGAATGCACAGTATGCATGGAGATTTTGGCGCCGCTCGCTCACGAAATTGCTGCTGGAAGCTCAGAAGCGCCATCGGCGGTCAAACAATGGCTTAAAGGACAAGTTCACCTTCATAAACATAAGGATTGAGAGAATGCAACAGTATTAGTAGAACACATCAGTGAAAGTTTGAGGAAAATTGGACAATCGATGCAAAAGTTATGAATTTTTTAAATTTTTGTGTTGGAACCGCTGGATGAGGAGACTACTACAGCTTGTGAGTCATATGCGTACAACAGTATAAAGAAAACGTAAAAGAAAATTCAACATATTTTCACTTTTTTCGCATAATAAAAGAGCTCTTGACTTGCCTCTTTTTAAAGGCAGGGGGAATAATATTGCCCATAACATTTGTCGGTAGCGAGTCAGGGGAATGTGTACTTTTTTCAAAAGATGGAATTTTGTGAAATTCTCTTTGTATTTTCCTTATATTGTTGTACGCAAGTTATTCATACACTGCAGTAGTCTTCTCATCCAGCGGTTGCTGCACAAAAATTTTAAAAATTCATAACTTTTGAACGGATTGTCTGATTTTCCTCAAACTTTCAATGATGTGTTCTACTAATATTGCTACATTCTCTCAATCCTTATGTTTATAAAGGTGAACTTGTCCTTTAAGATGCCCTCACGAATGACCCGAAGTTTATACAATCAGAGCCGAATTCAAATATTTCCTTTGTCCTGTACGTGTCCATCTTTGCTCAATTCCGGAAGAGTGTGACACCTGTATTAATAGCCATGGAACGTAGCACACACGCAGCCGAAGAACTTCTGCCGAAGGATGAGTCTACGCTTCCATGCAAAAATTCGCTGACGGCAATTCTATTCTCACTGATTCTAGCGTGCCCGCATAAGTCTTGGTTTTCGAATGTATCCTGGTGAGCAGCGAATGAACATCGATTAAATCTGGCCAACCTTCTTCTTCTTCTTCTTCTTCTAATTAAGTCTGCCTCCTTCAATAGACTGAAGATTCTTGCAGACTGGTGCTATTTACATTATAATACAATTTATTTACAGATATTTACAAGCACATAGAAAATTTGACGAAAATACTAGCCACTGTGATCAACCGTTAGACGGTTTCGAAATGATCCCACAGATGGCGCTGAAACAATTTCTGACGTCAGGGAATTCCAGTTCCTTCTCTCCCCACGCAAAGCAGGTCTTCAAGAAAAGGTAAATTACGAACAGGTAAGATGATAGCATTACTCGCCTAATCGCCTAAGAGAATTTTATGTCACGACTTCAGCAATCCCATTGAATCATAGGAACTATATGGGCATCCAAGAAGAGTCGATAATTGTTCCTTTCACTATTCTACTATTTCTAGCTGAACATAATATCTCATGTCCAATTTATCCATTGTATTGCAATTCATTCTTCTTGCCGATGACGTTTGTGTATCCTATTTCAGCTCAGGTTTACTGACCTTCGTACCAATCCTTGACAACGAATTAGCGACATTTTCTGCATGGTCCATAATCACTATCATTATCGTAAGAGCTGAAAAAGACTGACGTAATGCATTGCCAACAAAACGATGAGGCATGCAAAAAATGTATATAGGCCTACACAAGCTGTAGCTGTATAAGAAACATTAGCTGTATAAGCTGTATAAGAAACATTAAGCATGGAGACGCCCACACATCACGCCATGTTTAAGTGACGTCACAGGATAATGTTTCCTGACCTACTCGGCCTGTGTGGTATTACCTTGTATGTTTTGTGCACTGGGCCGTAGCTATCCCCCAGCATACGCCCTATGAGGAGGTTAGGCCGTGTCCAGAACAATCTGGCCGTTCTCTGCGCAATTTACTCGGAGTATACCATATCGTACTTTACAATATGATATCAACTCTTATATTGCAGTTATATTATCTTAGAATTTCATCAGTATCTAGATCTATAGTTATGTGATTGATACCTGAATGTGAAAAAGTCATGTTCACGAACTTGCAAGTGTTATTTCGTGTAACACGAAGACTGCGATAGGCCTTACAAGTACATTCATATTATTGTAACGTCATTAATGCTGTTCGGGTTCTTCAATCTAAGTTTAGAGGGCAGTTTATGACAGACGCAATTCCCCTAAAAACTCCCTGTATAGATCTGTTAAAGGGTGTGTACAGTTCTGGTCGAGGTGAGGATTTTGCTTTTAACGTTTTGCGAGATATTCAGAAACCACTATATGAGATGTCAAAGAGCATGCAATTCTAAGGGGTATCAAAAGTTTATTTGATGAAAATCGGTTTTGAAATGGCTGAGATATCCAAAAACAAGGTGAAACAAAGAGATCCTAATAAAGTTGTGGCCTGTCGCCTTTTATTATTATCACTTTTTTCGATATTTCAGCCATTTGAAAACCAATTTTCATCAAATAAACATTGAATCTTTCTTAAAATTACGTGCTCTTTCATATTTCACAAGAGATTTCTCATTATCTCACTTAAGAATGTTCAAAACATGAATCCCCACCTAAACCAGTACTGTACAGTCCCTTTAACCTTGGGAAAAAATAAAGGCAGCAGTTATTGCCACGTATCAGATAATTTCATATTCACAGATAATTTTCAAAGTATGAAAGTCATATAAATATACATTTAATTAACGTTTATTGTTTACAAAGAGCTCACTCTTGTATCTGAAAGAGATTACATACGTGCGACGACTGATGAAACGTCTTCGGAACTGTTACACACATATCCAACTCGCCGTTCGACAGATTTTCACCTTGTAAACCCCAAAACTGTTTTAGCTCAGAAATCAATTAGACATTACGGTCCCGATGTCTGGAATAACCTACCTGATCAATTAAAGCAGTGTACTTCACTTTTTTCCTTTAAAGCTCATTTCAAAAAGTATTTATTATTGAAATATGTTTCCAGTTAGTAGTCTTTGATCAATGTATTTTTTTTTCTGAAGTCTCAGTAAGCCCTGATCCATGCAAAGTGGTTTTTATATATTTTTTTTCATTCCCTCCCGTTCCTTTCTTTGATAATGATATTGCATACATTCAGTAAAGCGTATACCTTACCCCCAAAATAGGCATGCTACAGCCTTTATTCTCTCTTGCACTGTCACCTGCACACACGACGCACTGTCACTCACACACACCTACACTTTTATTGTCTACTATACCATGCAGTAGGGCCATTCTCAGATTAAGTGTTCAATTCCATGTGAGTAAAACCGAAAAATCAACCACAAAGTAATACATTCAAAGATGTGTTTTCGGAAACTTCAAAACCGGTCAAATACGAAACAAAAAGTGGAACATTCTAAATGATGGCCATTCATTGAGTAAAAATGAATTGAAATAGAGCATCATATATGATTTTTGATCACCAATCAGATACGTTACCGCAAATTTACATGTTGTAATGGACTCCTAACTCTAAATTAAATTTATTGTTTTGATCCAATTTCTGTTCAGGAAAAGACATCTGTCCCCCCTAAAGATATTGGGGTTTTTCAAGAGGTAAAGATGTTGTCATCCCTTGCTAATTGGTAGAAATTATTTATGTGTGGTAGGTTGAAATATGCTTTTTGCTGAAATGAAATATAACCTTAAGATTCACTTTGTATTTTTAGCAAATTTCGCTTACAAATAAAGTTTCGAATCCCACAAATCATGCAAAGGGAACGATCCGATCTGGAATTTCCACAGGAAACAAATATGAATTGCTTTCCTGGGGAAATAACCATTGAAAAACATCGAATCACCTTTGGTAACGTATCTGGTAAAATATAAGTAATAATTTTAGTTGTGCATGAATTAATAGATATCACCTGTTTAATTATTTACCTCATGAATTGATGTAAAAATGAATGATGTAAGCCCAAATTAACCATTTTAAACATTGTACGTAATATTCAAACTATGAAATGTAGTGGAAAAGAGCCCTAAATGTGAAAACTGAGTTCTTCATTCACAGACTATTCTCACCTTACGTCTGAATGTATTTATCCATCTGACTATAAATATTCATTAAGTTTTGATGGATAATGCAAACAAGGTTTAAAAAATATATTTTTGCAGGCACTTAGAAGGAAGTAGGTACAGTCTCTATGAACTCGATATGCTAAACAGTTGTTTGACCTATGGTAACGTATCTGGCTCATCCCTTTTAATGAAAATGAATAAATAATTGTTCAACTTATCAATGAATCTTGAGTACTTCTTCATATGTTGAAAAACACTAGAATAAATATGCAACAAAACAATGATACTTTTCTCGGAAGCGTTTCATAAACTACTTTTCACTCTTTCAAAGTTTGGTAACGTATCTGGCGTACCGTAAATGAATCTGTCGGTGAAGTTACAGAGCAATTTCTACTGAATATTCTTTATTTGAACATAACTTTAATTTTTCATGGAAGCGTCATTCTATGCAGAATTGTTTTATGAACACTTTATTTTACATAACATTATTTGTCACCGTGGGTGCCCTGAATTATACGTAACGTATCTGCTAAATCTGAAAAGCAAAAAAAATATGCTGAATCTTAGCTTCGTCTTGTAAAATAAACGTTCAAAGTTATTGCATAGAATATGAAAGTGGCTGGGTTTTATAGAATAGAACTTTGGAATTTATGAACACACAACGATTTGTTTGTAAAAACATTTACAATTTCTTTTCAGCATTTTGATTATGTGGTAACGTATCTGTCGGAAAACTTGGCATTAAGTTGTGAGACACTGACGCACAAAGAAAAATCATGTGGAAGTGTTGCTCTTTTTCACCTCTCTGTCCTTTTGGTGTAAGAATATAATCCTGAGGTCCAACAAAACGAAGCATGTAATGTGTAGGGATGAATTTTGACCAGATTTGATCCCCAGAAAGCACAAGACCAATAAGCAAAATTCGGTCACGTATCTGGGGTAACGTATCTGTGGTAACGTATATGGTCGATCATATTATTATGAGAGCGATATCTACCAAATATTTCTCACTTGTACTAAACTCTAATGTTGAATCGATGCGTCATTCCGAGAAGTAATGTATAATATACAATTTGTCTGACATTGCAATATCTGTCGCAGTGGGTTGCGTGAAAAGTATGTAACGTATCTGTCCAAATAAAAGTGTAGAAAACCGATATTTCAAACATTGTACCGTATTCTCAATAAAGAGCTGTTGCACAAAAAATCTAAGTACTTGCAGTGTATGAAGTATATCCTCAGGGTTTCATATACACAGGGTCATTGCATAGTCTTGTTATTTTCGCAATGCTGTAACATTAAAAAAACTGGTAACGTATCTGGCGGTGAATTTGGCGACAGGTTTCAAAAGGCTATAAAAAAAAGAAGTCAATAAAATTTTGGAACTTTTTGAGTATTGTGATTAGCACATATGATATGCTCATCGTCCATGAAAATGATATTTGGAAAGTATGTTTGTGGACGGAGAGGAGCAATAAAATATAATTCTGAAATAGCCGGCGACACTGCGTTTTGGGGGTCTTAACGAAGTTTAACAGCAAAATTTTATACAAAAAGGCAGACAACCGCATTTGATCGCGTTTATTTTTAACGAATAAAGTCCTCGTGATATATTATAAACATTTAAATAGTATCTAATAGGTTTCAGGGAACCGCAAACTGTCATGGAATGTCGGCGACACCAAAATTCCGTATTTGAACGCTTTTACTGAGAATGGGCCAGTAGTCAATGGTGCTGCGTGCTCTTTTTTTTCTTGTTTTAAAGCGCCAAGTCACTATTTTTCTTTTCTGTTTTTTTTTCTGTAGCAAAATGTGTTTCATGTATTAAGATTAAGAGTCTTATGAGTACATATATAATTGGTGTTGTATTACATTGGTATCACATATTCAGATAGGGCCTCATCCACGTCAAGCTCTGCAGTAATATGATGACGGTCCCCTGTATTGATTTCTCCTTTGTTAATAGATACAGTATGCCTTAATATGTTATTTTGATTCATAATTATGTCACTTCAGACTGAATGTTGTTACGCAAATTATTTTTCTTTGTATTGATTTGTATGTATCTGTATCATTTTGTTTTCATTTGCAATTGTATTCGGAGAAAGAAAATGCAGAAATAAACCAAACAAACAAACAAACAAATATTTCAAAATTGTTATCGAAACAACACACAAAAATATCTCATATCCTCTTGCCCTTAAATGAAGGCAGGAGCTATCAGTAAAAGGTGATGACTTTAAGGAACAATAATGACTTGGCGAGTATCCGCAGCTTACAAAAAAAAACACAACAACAACAAAGAAGCAACATTCAATCTGACAAATAAAGGGATGTCTAAAAGAAACGTTAAATGAAAATCAAAACAATTTTTGAGAGACAGAGCTTCAGCTGGTTATCTACAGCATCCCTTGGGCGTTGTAATATGTACCACCTTAGTCGTGTATTGTGATGACCTTTAATATTGAGAAGTACAGAATGGCCGTGCTGCGAAAAAATCACTAGTCAAGATCACGACTTCCGTCCTTTCATGAAACGGGTCACTCAAATCTACAAAGTGTTCCATTAAAAAAGTTCCGGTACAAAGTAAGTACAAGCGTTCCATTGCAGAAAAAAAAAATCATGTTGATTTAGTGTTTGCCTTTTTACGAGTTAAGGCCACATAAACCGACACTGAATTAATGTGATTGTCATTGACAAAAGTCTAATGGGGGAAAACAGCTCTAAAGCATGGGGAGAACGATTATGAAGACGACAGCACAGTCTACACTCACATGCACACAAAGATACAAAGGTAGGTGTTGTAGCTCCATAGTTATACATTCCCAGACAAGTAAGTCAAACACACTGTCATCCACCACAAAAACACATTTGTATTGTGAAGAAAAGTCTTGGTCATCGTGACCAGTCAGGGAGACAGCCGATTTTTAGGGAATGGAGATATTCGCGAAAAATCGGGAAAGTTGGACTTAATGAATTATTCATGACCTTTCCGCAGTCTCTGGCCGAAGCTCGACGCGTACAAAGTCAATGGCTATCACTGCATCGTTTTGACATGCATGTCTTTAAAAATTCACCTTAAAAAATCCTCATTATATGTTGATCTTGAAATTTCACCCAATGAAAGATGAATAAATAAAGTTTATCTCCTCCAAAAATCAATATTCACATATAGTGAGGAAAATTTGTAATTGAAGGATGAAAACGCGAATCCAAAGTGTATTTTTTGAATCTCCGTGACCCAGTTTCTTTCAAGGCGTTCTTATTTTGCAGCGATTATTCAACGAAACACAGGGACGGACTGTGTGTGTGTCTGCAATGCGCTATGCATGAACCGCGTTAACACAGTGCACGCACGTACCGTGCGTACGTGAGCGCTGTTACCGCTGAGCTTCAACGTCTATGGGAATTGTGGTAGCCTGTCATGTTTTTGCCGATATTTCCAGAGACTCCAACTCTCCCGTTGTCGACGGGAGATCTCCCGCCGAAAGCCCATTTTTGCAAAATCTCCCGTTCTCCCGTTTGAGATTTGATTTCTCCTGCCCTGGCTCTGTGTCTCCCGGTGGAAAGGATTTCTTAATTATTGCTATCGTATGTTGAAAAAATAAGCCTTAGATAGCACCAGAAAACATCTAGATCTAGAACCATAGAAACTTCGCGCTTCGCACACATCAACTTGGAGTCTCCCGTTTGCTAGGGGTGTCGGGCGGGAGAATCTCCAGATCAGAAAGTGCTTGGGGTTGGAGTCTCTGTATTTCTATCAACAATTCATCTATTTTTTCGTCAAATGATCACGAGTTGGTGAGAACTGGTTTTGTACTTAGGTAGTCCGGTCCCCTAAACTCCTGGTTTGCCCGTATTTCTGTGGAATGTCCGAATGAAAAGAGCAAGAGACGGAAGGCACCGCCACCGTAGGTGTTCCAATCGGTTGCAACTTGCATGACGCTGGAGCTCTCGCACAGCCGTCGAACGTCAACTGCGGACCGCTGGAGCTCCGGGGTTCTTTCTTTTGCTACATGACCATGCAGTGTCCTCATACTTTCTTGCTCTCTTATGATCATGCTCACTGGGTTTTCAAAAGTTACAAGCCTCATGCAACCACAAGGCTACCTCATCTAAATCATCGCAACATCACACGTACACTATCACGGTAATGAACCAGGGAACTATATTGCGACATCCACCCTCACTTTGTCTCTAGAAATGTTTGATCAACACGTCACAATCACATATGCTTTTAACTAACATAGTTGAAATAAAGTTAATAGATGATAATTACCTCTCACTATTAGTCTTGTCTTGTGAAGGTTTTTGCTGTTCTTCAAACTTGCATGTCTCTTCCTAGAGCTCTAACTTTGATCAAAATATAGGTCTGCACGACCATGCTCCGCCTTCCAACAACACAATGTCGATATGCATGGTCAATGCAGGGAGGTGCACACCTCCCTGGTCAATGCACTTGCTGTTTTGTTTTTTCTGCCATGGGGGTCGCGAAAGGTAAGTGATTGGGGGTACCATACCATGGACCTAGCTAGGTCCATGGGGGTAGGCAGCAACAGAACGATGGAGGAGAGTGGGGGAGAGAGGGGGAGAGAGAGGAGCGCTAAAAATAGCTACACACAACGATCCGTCCTCCAACTCGATGCGGATGACCGTGTGTGTACGCTCGCGTGTGTGTACATGCGTTTCTCTCTCTCCCTCTCGGTGAATTATTCTCATAGCGACTGGAAAAAGAACATCTGTAACGGTTCGCTCTGACCATATCGCGTCGCTCCATTACGTAACATCTGCTCGCGGTTCAATGTTCCCTCTAGGGCTCACACCCGTAAATACAATGGAATGTCCGAAACCCCTTCACAAATTCGTACCAAAGATACCAAAATAAATGAAGAAAAATATTAATTAAAAATCAATGATGCAGTTTGGCAAAAAACTGAATAGCTGTAGATATTGAGTATGAATTCCTCTACAAATTGCATTTTGGTTAGAAGATGAAAGCTTTTCTGGTGGAATTTGAGGGGACTATATTTCATTGGGTACGTGCACGGAAAATGGGTGACTTTTTGAGTGACAAGAACTCGTAGTCTGGCTTTTCGTACCCCTGAACAGAATTTGAACTGAATTATCCACCCAGAGAATTTGATGGATGAAAGGGTACATCTAACTTATCCAGGTTAGTGAAGCTGAAACACCTCATTTCTCCCAGCTATTTTACAGAATTTTTTGAAATTTGATTTTTAACACACGTCCCTATGGGGAAATATTTATGGGTGTGAGCCCTATAGAGGATGCATGCAATGCACACAAGTCTATGGGAAGTATTCATCCCATACAAATTCTGCTGGTTTATGTTGTTGTATTGTGTCAGATCTCTTCCTCCCTCCCCCCTTCCCCTTCCTACCCCCCCCCTTCTCCTCTACCTCCCCCCCCCAACTCTGTTTGGCTATAATTTGTTTTCTTATTATGTTGTTGTCTTGTTGTGGTATAGATAGACCTTTGTACATAGCAGTCATCAGTATCACACAACTTTGAATGACTGTGTTATTTTAATGTATTTCTTTGTTTGGCTACCACTGGAAGAGGTCAAAATTCATAAAGTTAGTCTGTTTGACAGAACAAAGTCTTTTCAAGTATTTTGTAGGCAATAATGTGATGATGACACCCCCATAATCAAAGATTACTGCCTGCTTCTAGGTATTCATCTTATGAAGAACTGATCAACACTACATTTTTATTTCTTTAAAAAACCTCAAAGGGTGTGAGTTTCAAAAGTGTCCCTTTGAGAAGCTTTATAACCCTAGAATGTGTAATTTCCCATATGATGTAGGTGCAAATATCATCAAAAACACATTTATGATGTTTAAAAGTCAAATGAGAAATATGACCTTCACTATAGGGCTCACACCCGTAAATACAATGGAATGTCCGAAACCCCTTCACAAATTCGTACCAAAGATACCAAAATAAATGAAGAAAAATATTAATTAAAAATCAATGATGCAGTTTGGCAAAAAACTGAATAGCTGTAGATATTGAGTATGAATTCCTCTACAAATTGCATTTTGGTTAGAAGATGAAAGCTTTTCTGGTGGAATTTGAGGGGACTATATTTCATTGGGTACGTGCACGGAAAATGGGTGACTTTTTGAGTGACAAGAACTCGTAGTCTGGCTTTTCGTACCCCTGAACAGAATTTGAACTGAATTATCCACCCAGAGAATTTGATGGATGAAAGGGTACATCTAACTTATCCAGGTTAGTGAAGCTGAAACACCTCATTTCTCCCAGCTATTTTACAGAATTTTTTGAAATTTGATTTTTAACACACGTCCCTATGGGGAAATATTTATGGGTGTGAGCCCTATAGAGGATGCATGCAATGCACACAAGTCTATGGGAAGTATTCATCCCATACAAATTCTGCTGGTTTATGTTGTTGTATTGTGTCAGATCTCTTCCTCCCTCCCCCCTTCCCCTTCCTACCCCCCCCCTTCTCCTCTACCCCCCCCCCCCAACTCTGTTTGGCTATAATTTGTTTTCTTATTATGTTGTTGTCTTGTTGTGGTATAGATAGACCTTTGTACATAGCAGTCATCAGTATCACACAACTTTGAATGACTGTGTTATTTTAATGTATTTCTTTGTTTGGCTACCACTGGAAGAGGTCAAAATTCATAAAGTTAGTCTGTTTGACAGAACAAAGTCTTTTCAAGTATTTTGTAGGCAATAATGTGATGATGACACCCCCATAATCAAAGATTACTGCCTGCTTCTAGGTATTCATCTTATGAAGAACTGATCAACACTACATTTTTATTTCTTTAAAAAACCTCAAAGGGTGTGAGTTTCAAAAGTGTCCCTTTGAGAAGCTTTATAACCCTAGAATGTGTAATTTCCCATATGATGTAGGTGCAAATATCATCAAAAACACATTTATGATGTTTAAAAGTCAAATGAGAAATATGACCTTCACTATAGGGCTCACACCCGTAAATACAATGGAATGTCCGAAACCCCTTCACAAATTCGTACCAAAGATACCAAAATAAATGAAGAAAAAAATTAATTAAAAATCAATGATGCAGTTTGGCAAAAAACTGAATAGCTGTAGATATTGAGTATGAATTCCTCTACAAATTGCATTTTGGTTAGAAGATGAAAGCTTTTCTGGTGGAATTTGAGGGGACTATATTTCATTGGGTACGTGCACGGAAAATGGGTGACTTTTTGAGTGACAAGAACTCGTAGTCTGGCTTTTCGTACCCCTGAACAGAATTTGAACTGAATTATCCACCCAGAGAATTTGATGGATGAAAGGGTACATCTAATTTATCCAGGTTAGTGAAGCTGAAACACCTCATTTCTCCCAGCTATTTTACAGAATTTTTTGAAATTTGATTTTTAACACACGTCCCTATGGGGAAATATTTATGGGTGTGAGCCCTAAAGAGGATGCATGCAATGCACACAAGTCTATGGGAAGTATTCATCCCATACAAATTCTGCTGGTTTATGTTGTTGTATTGTGTCAGATCTCTTCCTCCCTCCCCCCTTCCCCTTCCTACCCCCCCCCTTCTCCTCTACCCCCCCCCCCAACTCTGTTTGGCTATAATTTGTTTTCTTATTATGTTGTTGTGTTGTTGTGGTATAGATAGACCTTTGTACATAGCAGTCATCAGTATCACACAACTTTGAATGACTGTGTTATTTTAATGTATTTCTTTGTTTGGCTACCACTGGAAGAGGTCAAAATTCATAAAGTTAGTCTGTTTGACAGAACAAAGTCTTTTCAAGTATTTTGTAGGCAATAATGTGATGATGACACCCCCATAATCAAAGATTACTGCCTGCTTCTAGGTATTCATCTTAAATATGAAGAACTGATCAACACTACATTTTTATTTCTTTAAAAAACCTCAAAGGGTGTGAGTTTCAAAAGTGTCCCTTTGAGAAGCTTTATAACCCTAGAATGTGTAATTTCCCATATGATGTAGGTGCAAATATCATCAAAAACACATTTATGATGTTTAAAAGTCAAATGAGAAATATGACCTTCACTATAGGGCTCACACCCGTAAATACAATGGAATGTCCGAAACCCCTTCACAAATTCGTACCAAAGATACCAAAATAAATGAAGAAAAATATTAATTAAAAATCAATGATGCAGTTTGGCAAAAAACTGAATAGCTGTAGATATTGAGTATGAATTCCTCTACAAATTGCATTTTGGTTAGAAGATGAAAGCTTTTCTGGTGGAATTTGAGGGGACTATATTTCATTGGGTACGTGCACGGAAAATGGGTGACTTTTTGAGTGACAAGAACTCGTAGTCTGGCTTTTCGTACCCCTGAACAGAATTTGAACTGAATTATCCACCCAGAGAATTTGATGGATGAAAGGGTACATCTAACTTATCCAGGTTAGTGAAGCTGAAACACCTCATTTCTCCCAGCTATTTTACAGAATTTTTTGAAATTTGATTTTTAACACACGTCCCTATGGGGAAATATTTATGGGTGTGAGCCCTATAGA
This sequence comes from Diadema antillarum, assembly GCF_040938485.1. Lineage (NCBI taxonomy): Eukaryota > Metazoa > Echinodermata > Echinoidea > Diadematoida > Diadematidae > Diadema > Diadema antillarum. Next base: position 999,141 of record NW_027271112.1, read on the forward strand.
GGATGCATGCAATGCACACAAGTCTATGGGAAGTATTCATCCCATACAAATTCTGCTGGTTTATGTTGTTGTATTGTGTCAGATCTCTTCCTCCCTCCCCCCTTCCCCTTCCTACCCCCCCCCCTTCTCCTCTACCCCCCCCCCCCAACTCTGTTTGGCTATAATTTGTTTTCTTATTATGTTGTTGTGTTGTTGTGGTATAGATAGACCTTTGTACATAGCAGTCATCAGTATCACACAACTTTGAATGACTGTGTTATTTTAATGTATTTCTTTGTTTGGCTACCACTGGAAGAGGTCAAAATTCATAAAGTTAGTCTGTTTGACAGAACAAAGTCTTTTCAAGTATTTTGTAGGCAATAATGTGATGATGACACCCCCATAATCAAAGATTACTGCCTGCTTCTAGGTATTCATCTTATGAAGAACTGATCAACACTACATTTTTATTTCTTTAAAAAACCTCAAAGGGTGTGAGTTTCAAAAGTGTCCCTTTGAGAAGCTTTATAACCCTAGAATGTGTAATTTCCCATATGATGTAGGTGCAAATATCATCAAAAACACATTTATGATGTTTAAAAGTCAAATGAGAAATATGACCTTCACTATAGGGCTCACACCCGTAAATACAATGGAATGTCCGAAACCCCTTCACAAATTCGTACCAAAGATACCAAAATAAATGAAGAAAAAAATTAATTAAAAATCAATGATGCAGTTTGGCAAAAAACTGAATAGCTGTAGATATTGAGTATGAATTCCTCTACAAATTGCATTTTGGTTAGAAGATGAAAGCTTTTCTGGTGGAATTTGAGGGGACTATATTTCATTGGGTACGTGCACGGAAAATGGGTGACTTTTTGAGTGACAAGAACTCGTAGTCTGGCTTTTCGTACCCCTGAACAGAATTTGAACTGAATTATCCACCCAGAGAATTTGATGGATGAAAGGGTACATCTAACTTATCCAGGTTAGTGAAGCTGAAACACCTCATTTCTCCCAGCTATTTTACAGAATTTTTTGAAATTTGATTTTTAACACACGTCCCTATGGGGAAATATTTATGGGTGTGAGCCCTCTAAGGGGGGATTTCAATCTTCCCTCAAAATCGGTAGTCTCCCTGACTGGTGACCCTCGCTTTTTAATAGTCACGCGCCCAGCCCAACCTTGTTAGCTTTAGGGAGTGGAAATCAAATCGAGGCCTACAGTAGCACCAAACTTCTTATTACCAGAATCAGCATTGAATCAACATGGCATTTCATTTCTTGTTTACACTTACCTACAGCACAGATGCGTAAAGAAGGGTGCTACCGAGTGCCATGTATATTAAATTCAGCAGATTGTTGCAGATTCAAAGGGTCATATATTATTGTTGAAAATGACATAGACCTTCTAGTAATTTAGAATAAAAAAGTTATTAGTTCCTGATTTTTGTTATAGTGGTATGTTGTTTAAAAGAAGTGTTTTCGTAAATACAGTTTTCATCATGAAGGTACGTTTGTCTTTTAATTTGGGCAGGAAATTCAAAGAAAACTACAACTTGGCACAAAGTTTATGCTGTATTCATGCTGAAATAAGTTAGCTTTGGTAGAGGTTTTCGAAATAGAAAGGAGTGTGATATTCTTCGTGCTATATGTGGCACAAATCTTTTCCGTAATAACCGGGGCTGGCTTAAACTCTGTTTGCAATTTCATCAAATGTTATTCTTTTTTAATATCCTGCAGTTTGATTTTTAAAAAAAATGGGGTTCATCATTCCGAAAGTATGTTAATCCGAAAACGACCAAAGCTTTAGTAGTACATGCCTTTGTTTGGTTTTTTAATTTTCGGAAATAAATGGAAAGTTGCATCGCACTTGCTGTGTCAGGCATCTGACTATGAAAGGACTTTTACCACAGGGCAGCACATCAAACGGCATATCTTTCACGTTGTGCTTACCACGTCGGCAAGAACTGATAGTATTCACGAGGATGACTCCTCGTCACGGATTACAGCCCGTAACTATTGGGGTCGGCCTATGTGCACTTCGGACAATCTTTGTGCTTGGTTTTCACTATTATACTGGTGAGTATTTCAATTCTTCACGAGCTGTTGCTGAATATACAACCAATGACGCCGGATCTGTCCGGTATGAGTTTCAATTCTCCGTTTTCATCACCCCCCTTTTAAGTATCTCTAATTCAAGTATGAATAAGGGTATTTAGATATTACTTAGAATAAATGTTATTATTATACAGTTTTGTAGGTTCGTAAGTACGCGCCTCTTTGTCGTTTCCGGATTAACGAACTTTCGGAATAACGAACCGGATTTAATTTTCCGGTTAACGAACCTTCGGAATAACGAGACCATTTCATTTTCGGATAAACGAACATTCCAATAATCATGATAACCTCCGATAAATTTCCTCTTCCATATATCTCAATAGTAATGCTACGTTACCATGGTTACTTTTAACATTGATATCATAACAACTGCCAATTTGTTATCCATGTTAGCTGACAGGCACATGCCGCTCTCTTCTGATTATATTTAAAGGAAACCAAAACCCAAAGAGCAATGCAGATAGAGTGAAAGCAGCAACATTATAGAACACATTAGTGACAGTTTGGGGGAAAATCGGTCAATCGATTCAAAAGTTATGAATTTTTAAATCTTAAATGTTGTAAGGAGACTACTTCAGTTTATGACATCATGCATGGACAACAAAGAAAATATATAGAAAATTCAACATACTTTCACGTTTCTACGTTAATGAAAGAACACTTGACTTACGCCTTTCAGAAAGCAAGGGGAGTGATATTACCCTTAACATCCCAGCACCAAATTGATTGAATGTGTAACTTTCATGAAAAATGAATTTTTGTGGAATTCTTATTTTGACGTCGTAAACTTTAGCAGCCTCCTTATCCAGTCATTACAAGACCAAAATTTTAAAGTTTCATAACTTTTGCATCGATTGTCCAATTTTCCTCAAACTTTCACTGATGCGATCTACTAATGTGCTGCTTTCACTCAATCCACATTGCTCTTCGGGTTTGGGTATCTTTTAGATTCTAGATTCTAGATATATGTGTGTATACACTTGTGTATCTATATGCTATATAAAATTTTTTACTCAGTTCTTATTCCTTAGGTTCTTGTTTTTTCCTTTTCTTTTTCATCTCTTGTATTTCCTTTTTCCTTTGTACCTTGATAATTTAGTTTTTATATAGTTTCGTCATTATTACTTTGTGTCCTATCTCCATTCATTGCATATCAAATTTACACTGGAATATTTTCTTGGAACCTGCGTTTACAAGCTTTGCTTTTGCGGGTCCATCATATTTCACAAGTTATAGAGAATTGTCTTATGTACATTATATACGCTGATACACTTTCTGTCCATGGCCCGATTTATAACATATTTTGAATCTTGCTTGGTTTGTATTCTTCTTTAATGTATCTCAATGAAATGTATCTTAAGTGAAATATGAAAATAAATATGCTGGAACTGTTTACTGTGTCTCGAGTGTAAGACCGGTGCAGTTTCAGTTATTCAATTCAATTTTAAATACATATGGTGTTCTACCAAAATAACAAAACTCTCATTACGAGTAAAAAATTCCCATGAGGTCAAATGTGGAGGATCAGATGTCAGGTTAAATGCTAAAATGAAACTACTTACAGGTGAAATGGCAATAGTTTCTTCATACAGCTTAATTTACCTTAGAAATGACTCAACAATGCTCAATGTGTTCGCTTAATTAAACTTGGTAAATACGGACATTACTGCCCTATTATCTGTAGGGAGAAATAGGGGCATGGTGGCAAGAGAAAATAGAAAAAAAATCTTTTATTTTGTCTATAACATTCTGAAATCGTTTAGAATATTTTCATGAAAAAATTGCGAATTACAAGCTTGCCCATCGTGTGAAAAAAATTGTCTCAGATGGGTAGGATATTCACTAATAAACCTACTACACGACAATAATGAGCTATAGTAAAGACATACCAGTCACCATATTAGCATCATTTCTAGTTTTCCCTTTAGTTCGACCTAACTTGTATCCGTTGTCCGTAACTTTTCTTAAGACTCAATCTCTGATGGGATCTATAATTATCTCTTATATCTTTTTCTCTCTAGTGATATTCGATGTACAAAATTTGCTTCTTAATAGATCACTCTTTTCCATTTCTTCAATTTTCTCGATTTCTATTGCAAAATGTACATTGTTTTTCTGTATATCATAATATTGCATCTCATGATCTGTATTTCTTTTACTACTATTGTTTTTCTTTTTAAATTGCTCCTTACCATGAGACGACAAATGCATGGTTTCCTATATATATATATTTTTTGTTGTTGTTGCTGATGATAGAAATGAAATTGTATTGAATTCAAAAGAAAATAGGGTAATGACCCTATACGGTATTTCAATGAAGAAATGCAGAGAGAATTTAGGAGAATACATCAGTGAAAGTATATGAGTATAATTTGCTAATAGTTATGAATTCTTAAACTTTCGTGCTGTCATCGCTGGATTAGAAGACTACTATACTTTATAATGTCATGTAGGCCTACGGAAATAAAGAAATCATGATGAAATTCCAACACATTCAAATTTTTCTTCATAAATAGTAAAGCATAATAATAGAGCACTTGATTTGTCTCTTTCAGAAAGCACGGGGAATTATATTACCCTCGATAAAAGTTATTTGTTTCTTTATTTATTTTCAATTTCATATAAAAAACACACAAAAAAATCTGAAAACCTGCATGAATAATCAAGGATTTTGCAATGGATTGATTGCCCTTTCATATTCATTATTTGAAGGGTAAATTGTGGGGGTCAAATACACATAAATATAAGTAGGTAACAAGTCGAGAGAATGTGTTCTCTTACCAAAAAAAAAAAGAAAAAAATCGTTGAGTTCTTACATTTTCGCTCTGTCGTTTACCGTGCGTGACGCCGCAAACTGCAATATAGTCTTCTCATTCAGCGACTGGCGACACCTTAACTTCAAACATTCATCCTTTTTCAACACATTGTCATATTTTCCTCAATCTTTCACTGACGTGTTCTACTGATATAGCTGCATGCATTCACTGGATCCACATATTTGAGTTTCATTCCTTTTTACTAAGTTTGCCTTTGAGTGTAGGTCCAATCGTATTTCATGCTCTATCTTAGTAACATGGTGTTATGCATACAAGTTTGGTGTTAAATACCATTCCTTCTTGTAATTTTGTATTTTTTTAAAGAGAAACATAACAAAAATGATTGAATGTAACTGCATTAGAAACAATTGATCAAGTGCAAGTTGGGACAAGGAAGTTATCTGTGGTGGAAACACTTTCCTGAGTGTATGTGGCGTTAATATGAACTGGGGAAGGGGGGGGGGGGGGGCTAAATGACGTCTTCAATGCCTACAACGTGTTTGCCCTACGGGAAGCAATTTGATAATTAATCAGGTTTGTTCTTCTCTCCTCAGATGAGGACCCGTGCCCGAGACATATTTGTGGTGGTCGGACCGAACCAGGACACGCCATCCAGACTTCCGCAAGGGTAATATGTTCTTCTGTTCCTGGCATAGGTTCAAACAAAAGTACAGTAAATATGAGCATTGATTAATTATCTTTTATCAACAGAAAGAAAACTTAAGCCCCCGTTCCACTATCACGATTTGGACCCCGATCTGTCCCGATCTAGCAGATTGGGAGAGAGCGGCAAAAGCGTACGGGGATCGGAAGCATCGTGGCAGCAGCGTTTGGAGGTCGGGGTTGGAGCGGGCATTTTTTCAAATCGGGAAGAAATTTTGAACCTGTTGAAAATTATGTCCCGATCTCCCCGATCAAACTATTCTTTATCGTACGGCAAGCGGGGAGAGCGTAGTGACAGCGCAAACGCTGCGGGATGAGCGTAACAAGGTCTTTCTGAGCGTAGTAACATCGGCACAAGAACGGGAAGTAAACTTAGACACCGCTGCTGCGCTGCTCTTCCCTGATCAAAGCACGATCTTCCTGCTTAACACCGCTCTCACTACGTTCTCTACTCTCGTATAGAATCAAGGCCCGTTCCTACAACGCTCTCAGCACTCTTCATTCCCGCTTTAGTTACACTGTTTCCGCTTTAGCTACGATGCTTCCGCTTTAGCTACGCTGTTCCTACGCCTTCCCAGACTCAATTACGCACGCCTTCCGTTCTCGCCGCTCTAAACATGCTAAAAGGACGCAGCCGATACGCTGGAAATATCGCAGCCAAAATGTCTGCCAGAGGAAGATCAAGGAAATAAAACAAGATAAGATAGAGGCAAAACTGTTGAGGAGGAGGAGGACATTCGCGCTGCACCTGTCGGGGTATAATATGAAGAAGGAGCTCAAATTTCAAAAAAGAAGAAGAAGAAGAAGTAGAAGAGATGAAGAAAAAGAAGAGAAGAAAGCAGCGAAGCAGCTCCCCAAAAGACGAAGAAAGAGAGACTGCACATGATGCTAAAAGAGGAGGAAGAGGACAGCAGAATTTTGAAGAATGTGAAATCATCTACAACTGGAGGAAGACGGACCGTAAAAGCAAGGATACCAAGAAAAAGCCTTGGAAAGATCAGCACGTCTTGATTATAACAATGCATTGTTGCAAAAGAAACGTGAGTTGAGGAGACTCTTCGAGGTCCACAGTATATTTCTTTGGTTCTGCATGCTAATAAGTTGACTGACTGCGGATCGACAGTCGAATCGGGGTACATCGGGCCACAGCGGACACTTTTCAGCTCTCTGAACGGGGTAACAGCGTGATAAGATCGTATAGATCGTTCAGAGCGTAAATATAGTGTGCATTTCATTTCATTTCATTTATTTCATTCCTTCTTTCTTTTTCGTCAAACATAGCACGAAATGAATCAGAAGATATAACATAGGCATGTATTCGACTTTACATGGTAGATAATGTTTAACAAATACGAAATTATACATGCATATCGGCAAAATACAAAGTTATGTTTGGAGGGAAAAAAAGAAAGAAAGAACTGAGAGGTTCACTGAAAAGCATGCTTGTAAATTGTGAACCACTCAAAGGATTCTTGTGAATACATTGAACTTTTTTTTTTACAAAGACAGGAGAGAACAAGACAGGACAGAACAAGACAGTAGAAACACAACGACTTTACATGACTTTACAGTAGGGTATACCATGACAGTAATAAAACACAAAAGAACAATGGAAAGAAAGGAGAGAAAGAAAAGGAAGTGAAAGGAAAAGCCAACACGCTGAACATCGGGATCAGAAGATGGAATTGAGGTGCTGTACATCTGGATCAGAAGAGGGAATTGAGGTGTTTCAGCTCGATCAGCCGAACAAAGTTTATACAAATAAGATAATGTAAAAAATACACAATGATGAAATCAATGATTGACGATGAACCCTTAGGCTGTAAAGACCAGCTAGGTAATGAATCATATATAGCTTAATATGAGTTCAACAAAAAAATTTTTAACTTACGCTTAAACGAATTCAAAGATAAAGAATTTTTTATATCACAACTTAAAGAATTCCAAAATCTAGGGCCACTGTATATAAATGTATTTTGAGCCAATAACGTTCTCAGAAGGGGTAGATGAAACTCATTTGATCGCCTGGTGGGATAATTATGAAAAGATTGATTTCGTGGAAACATTGAATCAAAAATGTTAGGAAGTGCATTTGTGTTATAATTAAACATAAACTGACCCAGCTGAAAGAAAAACATATCTTTGATTTTTAAAATCTTATATCTAACAAATAATGGATCTGCATGGGAACATGGAGAAACGCCACAAATGATACGAAGTGCCTTTTTTGTAATAATAATCTATCTGATAAAGTTTGATGGGCACTGCCCCATGCTAAAATTCCATAATTCAAATAAGGTAATATCAATGAAAAATACAACGTCAGCAAGGAAGACAACGGGATATGAGATTTAAGTCTATTAATAATACCAATATTACGCGAAATTATTTTACTAATATTAATAATATGAGGCTTCCACGAAAGTTTATCGTCTACTGTAATACCGAGAAACTTTGTATGTGATACACACTCTAAATGAACGTCATCAAAGATGATATCTGTGTGTAAAACTTCTATAGACTTACTGAATAACATGTAGCTAGTTTTCTGAAGATTCAGTGATAATTTATTGGCTCTTATCCATTGAGTCACTTTTTTTAATTCAGAATTAACAGTATCGACAAGAGTGATTGGATTTTGGTGGGAGAAGAAAATATTTGAATCATCGGCAAAAAGTATAAAAGAAAGTATATCGGATGATCTACAAAAATCATTTATGTAAATGATGAAAAGTAAAGGTCCTAATATACTCCCCTGAGGGACGCCACATTTAATAACTTCAAGACTAGAACTGTGCTCGTTCAAAAATACATATTGTTTTCGGTTTTGCAGGTAACTCCCTGAACCACTCCAAAGCCTTCCCTCGTATACCATAATGAGACAATTTATGAAGTAAAATTTCGTGATTAATTGTATCGAAGGCCCTGGAGAAGTCCAGGAAGATACCAACAAAATGAGAATGGTCATCTATAGTATGTGCGGCGTTATCAATAAACTTCAAAAGAGCATGAATGGTGCTGTGTTTCTGACGAAACCCAAATTGAGAATTCGTAAAAACATTATAATAATTGAGAAATTTAATCGTTCTTGTAAATATCAATTTTTCCAAAACCTTAGATATGGATGAAAGTAGAGAAATAGGTCTATAATTACTTATATCAAAACTGTCTCCTTTTTTGAATAAAGGACACACCTTAGCTATTTTCATACAATCAGGAAAAACACCATGTAATATGGATTTATTAAAAATATGAGAAAGTGGGTCAGCAATAGAAAATATAATTCCCTTTATAATAAAATTACTTATATCATCATAACCGGCACTTCGTTTATCATTCATTGCAGTAACAATGTCTATTATTTCATATTTCGTAGTTGGAGCTAAGAAAATAGAACTGGGATTGGATTGACCTAAAAATTTTTGCAAAATGCGTATCGGACTGCGGTACTTCTTTTGCCAGATTCTCTCCAATCATTGAAAAATAAGAATTAAAAATATTTGCTATATCACCAGGATCTTCAACAATTTTATTATCAAATCTTATTTTTGTAATATTCAATTTCTTTTTTGATATATTCATGGCCTGTTTTAATATCTTCCATGTATTCTTCACGTCATGTTTATATTTTTCTATCTGAATGGTATAATATTTCCGCTTTTCAGATCGTATGACCTTAATCAAAATATTCTTATATGATGTATATTTATTTTTGGACTCCTCATCGATCGATCGATCGGATAACATCGGCAACATCGCATTGACAGCGTAGCTACATCATTCTAAAGCGCAGAGATTGTAATGTCTCATTCCCGATCATTGCAGTAAGAGCGTAGCAAGCACGTGGTAGTCGTAACTGCAGCGTTCTTAGAGCATTCTAACATCATACTGCTCAGGTTTAACCCGATCTTTCCCGATCCGAGAAAATAAGCCAGTTCGGGGTTCCAGTTTGAGCATGAGCAGAAATAGGTCATTTGTACCGAGAGACAGGTTATTTTTTAATTTCACTGAGATAAGCATCTGTAATGCTATGATTATTCATGGAATCCTTATAAATGATGCCTGCCAGTACATCCACCTGACATCAAGCCTGGTATTTGGCAATGTTAACAGAAAAAGTTTATTAATGTATTCAAAACAGCACAATGAAATAGATGCTTCCCAAAGTGTTGATCAACTAACCATTCTGGTCACTTCATCTGCACAGGTTCATTTTTTTTTTGTTAGAATACGAGTTCCATGAATTGCTATGTTGGGCAAGCTGCTGCATAGTAATGTTGCTTTGAATTGAGTGAAGTGCCTAACCAACTGAGAAAAATGAAAGTTCATTAATAAGCCAGTTCAGGGTTCCACTTTGAGCATGAGCAGAAAAAGGTCATCTGTACCAGCAGAGCATGTTGGTTTTTAAATTCACTGAGATAAGCATCTGTGATGTAATGATTATTCAAGTGATCCTTATATGTGTTGCTTGCCAGCACATCCACCCGACAGCAAAAGTGGTATCCGACAATATCAATAGAAAGAGATTGTTAATACATGCAATGCAACATAATGAAATGGATGCTTTCCAAAATGCCAATGGAAGGATAATTGTGGTCACCTGGTCTACGCAAGTTCATCCTTTGTTTGAACATAACTGATGAATTTCATAAATTGTTTCGTTGGGCAAGCTTATGCCTTCTGTTGCTTGAAACTTGTGGAGTGCCTAATCAACTGAGAAAGAAGAAAGGTCATTTGTACCCATGTGCCCATGAGCTAACCCCGAACTGGCTTATTTTGTACCCATGTGCACATGAGCTATCTCCGAACCGGCTTATTGTCAAATCGTAGCGAGAATGGTATAATGGAACAGGGAGCATTTCTGTAACGATATTGGCGATATTATGAGCTTTCATACTAAAATATATTGTTCGGGAATTTTTGTTATAGCTACACCCTTCAGGGATCCCCCTTTTCTTGTGTACCATAAGGACAAGCAGAAAACAGAAAATAAGAAAAAAAATATGTGACTTCCCTCGTGATCTTCCTACTCATTGAAAAAAAAATCCTAAAAGACAAAAGAAATAGAAAAACCCATCTCACACTTATTGCACTTGGCTTAGAAGTTTAACTTGCTGTCTTTAGGGTGACGACAGTGACACAAGATGGAAATACGAATATGAAAACTGAATTTTGTGCGAAGTTTGCCCCCGAACGTGGTCAAAAGTCAATCGCTGCCCAAAGCAACCACAGAAGATGGCGCGATGGCATCCGAACCACACACGAAGGCTACACGAAGATGTGAATCTTTTTTTTTTTTTTTTTTTTTTCGATAGACACACGAAGGACGCACGAAGGAAGCGCAATGGCCACACGAAGATTTCGTAATGGTTCACGAAGTTGCTGCTGGAGTCCAAGAAAGTCCACCGCGGTCGTATGATGGTCGTATCACTGCTCAAGATGTCCTCATGAATAACCCTATTATGTTTACTCGAGTATACGATCAGAACTGAATTTGAACATTTCCTTTTTCCGTTTGTTCATCTTTGCTCAATTTTGGGACGGTGTGACGCCTGCACAAAATTGACAACAATGTTATTCTCGGCTGTTGTAGAGATAGATTCACCTCACCTGATTCTGAGGCTGGCATACGTACTTCGCGATTGATGTTGCCATATAGGCCCACCGTGACTGTAACTTCGACCCTATTCAAACTCCTAAAAGATGCATAGACTTACTGTTACCTGCTTGCCTTCCTGCTAAGTTTACGTTCAATAAAAAGGCCTCCTGCAAGGGCTTCTCTTGACACTGACATCACTGAGGTGCACACTACACGCCACTTTTTTGCAATTTTTTTCTGCCTCGTGTATTTTGTGTTAACATGAAATACATTTCCATGTCGCTTCGATCAGTTTCTTTATCTTGTTTTATAGAACTGCCCCCCATATTAAACTAGATGTATCAGTATGATATTGACCAACGTCTTCAAGTGTAATGCTGATCCCTCAATGTAAGTTTGTTGAAGAATGAATAACACAATTCTGATGTACACAGTTATGAGAGCTGCACTCCTTAGGATCTCCTGGATTTTCATGTCGGAAACACTTTCAACTTCATAAGTATATTGTCAGGGGATATAATGTAGCTTCTTACCGATAACCTACATTCTTACATTGAGATTACGTTACTTCATTCCGGCAGTATACTTGAACAGTTACGTTTCATGAGATGTGAGTGGGCATAGTACAGTTATCTTAACATCGGTTCAGATCCAGGACATTGTTCACTTCCTTCATTTTTCAAAATAATGAACGAACTGATGTTCCACTTATGTGCGGCAAAATAATATTTTTCAGGAAACCTCACCCATGGTGAGTGGTGGAGACACACAGGCGGCTCGTCAAGAGACCTTGCGGCGTGAGTGTCTGCGGAGAAACACCAGGACTTCTCCGCGCCTGGCCAAGACCTGCAAGCGCTTTCGGGTCCTCCCAAATCAGCGGATACTGCTTCTCCTCATCCCCAAGTGTGGCGGCACAGTCTGGGGTAGACTTCTCCTCACCGTTAACGGCTTTATACCTGAAGACGCTAAAGTAGGAGCGGTGGAATCTGTTACTTTACTAAAGAAGCACTTTAAGTTTATGTCACAAATGAAAAAGCGCAAGAAATTCTACGCTTCTCGCTTTAAGAAGGTTATCTTCGTCCGCAATCCTTACAGCCGTCTTTTGTCTGCCTTCAGAGAGCGATTGGAAACCTTCCCAAATATAAGTCCGAATCAACGCCAGGCTCACAATAAGAAAATTTACGTGGAATACGGAAATCACTCTAAAGACGAAATGCCCAATAAGTCGGTAAAAAGTGAAATGTACAATGTGACATTTAAAGAATTTATCGACTATTTCTTGGACGGGAATTACGATATTCACTGGCAGGACGTGTACAAGATTTGTAATCCCTGTCTCGGTTACGATTTCATTGGAAAAACTGAGACGTATAATGAAGATGTTATAGAGGCGTTGAAGCTCATGGGTGCGGATTCTAGATTTCACCCATATAAGAAACTTCACGCTTCGAATAGCAGCGATGATGCCATCATGAAAAAATATTATGACACGCTTTCTGATGAGCAGTTTGAAAAAGTCACAGAGAGGCTTTCAACCGACATGGCGTATTTTGGCTACAATATGCCAGAGAGCATACGACGGGATCACGCTTGAGATCTAACTTATCAAAAAAAAAAAAGAAAAAAAAAAAGAGACAGCTCTGCTTTAGTTTTATTCGATTTAATCTAATCTTATTTCACAGCAATACTATAAGGTGTTGAGAATAGGCCGATTCAACACCAACATGCACACCTGAATAGGGTGTGCACCCTCACTCCCGCAGCCTGCTTATACGTTAGCGGGCTACCATTGACACTGACTTGCAGAAACGTGGAACCGCGCCCTCTATTGACTTGCAGCAAAATAAAACTTTTCCTTTAATGCCTTCCTTGTAACATAACAATAGCAGTTATGATTGAAAGTATCCTGTTTTTCTTATAATTCTCTTTGTTTTTTTACAGCTTTAGTCACAAAAATCTCAACTTAACTCGTTCCATACGGGAACCTGGTGGCCTCAGTATTAAGTCCATGGAGATTTCAGAATTTAATATGGAATGGGTTAAGATGCAGAATCTAATGTGGAATGGGTTAAGATGCAGAATCTAATATGGAACGGGTTAAGATGCGATTACAATCTTTAGATGACGTACGATTCGTTATTCCGAAGGTTCGTTACTAAAAAAAAACAACAACAACTACATGTATAATGCGGAAACGAAATACGATTCGTAATTCTGAGGGTGCATTAGCAAGCACCTTCTTTTCATTTTCCGATTAAAGAACATTCGAATTAACAAAGCTGCTTGTATTTTTGGAAAAAGGAACCTTATTTCATTTTCGGATTAGCAAACCCTCGGAATGACATATCACAATTATTCGATTTTCGGAAGTACAAACCTTCGGAACAACACCATGAACGTTTGGATTCAGATCCTTTTTCCTTTTGAAGATTGACGAACATTATGGTATAAGAAATAATCCATTTGTGGATTAACGAACCTTCGCAATAACGAAAATAAGTCATGAGTGTAGTGAACTATACTGGCATGTTAACTCAGAAAAATCAAAACATATTAGCTCTATCAGACATGGAAGTTTGACAGGTTCCTGGAAATAGCTATTATTCCATCGCTACTTCTAGCGCTGTGACACAGGTACATCAGGATAATTACACAGCATGCCAAAGGTATAACAAAGAATTTATGGTTCACTTATTTTCTTCTAATAAAAAAAGAGGAAAGGTCAATAAAACATTTGCCGTTATTCCACCTTAATATGGGGGTTTGATTGGTATTAAAGGGATGGTATTGTTTTTGGTGGACATGAGGATTGAGTCGTTTTTGCAAGATACCAAGAAACCACTTATGAAAGCGTACGTAGCATACCATTCTAAGGGGAATTCAAAGTTTATTTGATATAAATCGGTTTCGAAATGACCGAGACATTCATAAATAGAATAAAAACAAAGTGATCATGATAAAAGGTGAGTCCCACCTTTTATTAGGATTGCTTGTTTTTGATATCTCAGCCATTTCAAAACCAATCTTCATCAAATTAACGTTTAATTTATTTGAAATTACATGCTCTGTCATATTTCATAACAAGTTTATCATTATCACACACCAAAAATGTGATAAAACCTGTGGTTAGGTCTCAACCCAAACTATGCGATCCCTTTAATGGCAAAAAATACATCTTTAAACCTTTTCGGTTGCCATGCATTAAGAGCAGTGAAGAAAAACCTCGCAAGTGTATTTTTGTTCTTTTTTTGGTGGGGGGGGGGGGATAAATGAAAAATAGATATATATGTTATCATTGACTTTTATAGCATCATTATATACCGATTGCTAAGCTCGACTACGCAAAATCTTATTTACATGATTATTTAGATATATTTTGGAACTGCCTTCTTCGTTATCTTGGTATATTTCAAGTATCTTAATACAAAAATGAGGTAATTTGGAATAGCTCCAAAGTGTTATATCAAAATAAATTATTATGTCAAAAATGACAGAAAAAAATAGAGGTGTAGTAGATATGAACAATTTATTAAGAATAGATCATGGACATTAGCATGATGTCGATGAATTCTCTATGCTCTCATTCCATAAAATGTATGTCAATTTTTTCATAATTCTATGTATTTTTTGTTGAAAAGAAGTAAAAAGTAAGTTTGAATTAAATTAAATTGGATATGGACAAATTTCAACTGCTATCTAAGGTTTTGTTTTTATAAGTTTGATAGCAATCAGCATGACAATTGTGGCAATAAAGTCTTACTAAAACAAGAAGATAGAATGTCTCACTTTTTATTTGATAAATAAAAACCTGTGACTTTCTTGTCGCTGCAGTATAAAAGAAGTTGTAGAATCACTTTGTTGATTTAGAAAGTATTTCTCATCCAACTTAATTTATATCTTTGACAATGAGGAAACGCTGACTCTTTCAGAAGCGTAAATGATTGACACATTTCGTTTAGATTTTATTTCTTTACGACAAAACAAAGAAATGCTTTTGATTTTTTTTTCAGCTGATCTTGCATGAAATGAAATTTCAATGAAAATTTAGTTGAATGGGAGATCACATCAGATAACATGTAACTACAGTAACGACGTTCAAACACTCTCGTATTCTGCTGCATTATCAACATTTAAATACATTCTAGTAAAATAAAGTGATTTCACTAGCTCTCCTTCAAGGTAGATATCCAAAATGGATGAAAAAAACATCAATATGATATTGTAACCTCTGCTTCATAAGCTGCTTACTCCGGGGGGAATAATCACAGTGTCAACGCGTCAACAACAATAAATCAGTCAGCGCACAATTATTTCGTTGAACTTGGGTTCTTGTTATTCATTGTCAAACAATGATCCGATGACCATTATCATAAGCAAATAACAACGATGCTGCTACCGTATATATTATGATTGGCGTAATTTACAGGCCCCCTCGTTCGAATTTGAATAATTTTTTTGACAGTTTTGCAGGATTTAGTACAAAATCCCATGATACTTAATAAAGATACATTTTTGATGGGCGATTTTAATATCGATCTCATGAAATGTAATACCCAAAACAGTTCAAAAGAATTTATAGAAACATTAATGTCTGCTTCGTTTTTTACCATTAATCTCCAAGCCTACCCGTGTCGCCAGCCAATCGGCTACCCTCATAGACAACATTTTTTGTAATGTTTTTCCACTTCCTGAGTCCGGTATCGTCCTCTCGGACATCACTGACCATTTTCCTATATTTGCTCAGGTACCAATTAAACTGATTAACCGAAATAATTATTATAAGCGTCGTAAGATTACTGCAGATAATCTTACAAGTCTCCAAAACAGTTTAAAAGAAATCGACTGGTCTTCTGTATACAACACTACCGATGTCAACTTGTCTTATGACTATTTCATATCTACTCTTACCTCCGAAATCGATAACCATATTCCCCCTGCGTAACATAAAAAATAGATATAAGCAAATTCCAAGATTCCCGTGGATAACCCAGTCTATATTACGATCTATAAATAGGAGAAAATAATTTGTTTTATAAATATAGATGCAATCCCACTGAAAAAAATAAGAAAAAATATGTTTCATACAAAAACACACTCACCTAATTATTACGTACGCAGAAGAAAATGTGTTATGTTAATCAGATAAGCAAATACAAAAATGATATTAAAAACACATGGAAAACATTAAAGAATGCTATGAATACATTTAACAATTCATCTAATATTTCTGAAATTCGGTGGAGCAATGCCTCCAGCAACACTCCCGCTGGCAGCGCGGAAATTTTCAATGACTTTTTCTCTTCAATTGGAAAAAAAAAAATCTTTCTCAAAATATTCCTCTTTCTAGTAAATCTTTTAATGATTTTTTAGATACACCTAACTCCAAAACTATATTTTTGACCCAACATATAAAGAAGAAATAATAAAGATTGTTGCTAATTTGAAAGAAGGGAAAAGTCCTGGCCATGACGGAATTGACAACTATTTGATAAAAAAACATAATTCCTCAAATAGTGGATCCCTTAGTACACATTATCAACTCATCGCTTACAACTGGCCATGTGCCAAATAGTATGAAAATCGCGAAAGTAATTCCTATTTACAAGAAAGGGGAGAAGGATGATGTCAATAACTATAGACCCATATCTTTATTATCTTCTATTTCTAAGATTCTTGAAAGAATAGTATATCAGGACAGCACGTTTTCTTAAAACCTGCGACATATTTTCAAACTTTCAATTTGGATTCAGGGAAAAAAATCACAGCATGACACACGCACTACTTGCCCTCATCGACAAAGTCACACACGCACTCGGCACACTTTCACACACAATAGGTATCTTCTTGGACTTCTCCAAGGCCTTTGACACGATCAACCACGGAATACTTCTCGCCAAACTGTCTCATTATGGAATACGTGGAAAGGCCTTGGAGTGGTTCACGAGTTACCTATCAGAAAGATCCCAATTTGTACATGTCAACGGTTTTGACTCTCAAAGTAAAACAATTGCATGTGGTGTTCCACAAGGGAGTTTATTAGGCCCATTGTTATTCATTATTTATATTAATGATTTTCATAGATCCTCGGAGAAACTATCATTCATATTATTCGCGGATGACTCTAACCTTTTTTTTTCTCACCCTGACCCAAACATTTTAATAGGAACAGTCAATGAAGAACTGAAAAAGGTTATACAATGGATATACGCGAATAAATTGTCATTAAATATTCAAAAAAACAAAAGTTATGCTTTTTAGTAATTCTTTAGATAGCCTCAAAATAACATTTGATACTACTCCCTTAGAAGAAGTTTCTTCCTTTAAATTTCTTGGTGCTTGCGTCGATAACAAGCTTTCATGGAGGAATCATATTGATAACATATGTAAAATTATATCACGTAACATTGGCGTAACGAATAGATTAAAATATTATCTTCCTTCATCTGCCTTATTAACTCTTTATTCTAGTTTGATACTACCTTTTTTAAACTACGGGATTCTTGCTTGGGGTAATACATATCAGATGTTACTTGATAAACTTCTTTTATTGCAAAAGAAAGCGCTTAGAATTGTTTTTAATTTACATGCCCGAGAACATACAGATGCTTTGTTTTCTGACCATAAAATATTAAAAGTAAATGATTTGTATGTGTTTCAACTTGGCCAGTTCATGTTTAATTACAACAGTAACTTTTTACCTAAAATATTCCACGATTCATTTCATCGAAACAGTCATGTTCATAACTATCCCACGCGACGATCCGACGAATTTCATCTTCCGTTAATGAGAACCGCACATGCCCAAAATATATTTCTTTATACCGGACCCAGACTTTGGAATAATTTAGATAATAGTTAAAAAGATTCCCCCAAATTTGTTACATTTAAATACAAACTCAGAAAACATTTACTTTCTACTTATAGTCTTAGATAATTAAAATTGTTTTAATTCATGCTTGAGCTTTCACCTGTCCTGATGTCGCAGCACTTGGCGTGTTCTGTGTGCAGACTTCTCTTCTTTCTTCTCTCCTCTTCCTTTCCTGTCTTTTGTTCTTTCGTAGACTTGTATTGTTAATACCGTCTTCTCTCCTCTCGGTACTGTCTCGCGTCTTACAGTGTATATACGTGTGGGTAATCGAATGTGTGTACGAACGTGTTGTCCCTTGTCATATTTTCCCGGTACACGTGGTTCAGTGAGCAGTGTCCGGGCACTAGCATTGGTATTCTATATTTTTTCCCAACCGGTGTATCTCAAAATAATTACATGTATATTGTTATGGAATAGTATATCATTTACTCATTATTTATCTAGCGATCCACGTCCGACAAGCTTTGCTTTTTTAGTGAATCACTATTTTTCCATAATCGAATTTATTTTCCGCTCGCCCACGAAGTATTCATACAGTGTTTTTTCCTAAATATTGTACATGCTATATGTTGTTCTATAATTTGTCTCGTATATATATGACATGAATCTTTTGCAAACGTTTGAACAATATTATTTCATCACATGTATACTTTGTACTATGTTTTTTTGATTTTCGATGTTGGAAATAAACTGTGATTGAATTGAATTGATTGAATTGAACAGTAATGAACTTCGATTGACAGTTACGATGTGACGTAGCTTCACATTTATTTCACTGCACTTGCTATTCTTTGTCTTTGTACTTTTTGAAATTTGTATTCAAATTGTATCTGATTGAATGCAGAAATAAAAACAAAAAAACAAACAAACAAACATAGACGGTTTTGACGATAATAATAACATGACTTGACACGACGATGGAACGTGACGATACAACTTGACGTGACGATGCATATATCGATGGAACGTTATACGACGTGACGGATTACTGAAATAAGCAAACCATGAATTGTACAGGTTACTATACGAATCAACTCATAGCTACAGTTCAACGATCTCTAATCCTATGAAATATAAATATTATATAACACTATTTACACTGTAAGCATATAAATGTGTGTAGTTAGTTGTGTGGCCAAATTGGTAATATATCCTGGAAGATATATCCCATTTATATACATGCAAATTATGTCATTGTATTACAGTTACACAGTTATTGTTTGTCGTTTTAAGTGCAAATTTTGTATAAATCGCCATAAGCCAAAATATAATTTGGTACATGCATCTTATCAGATACACAACCTTTATTTATTGACCACGACAATTAAATACTAGTAACCGTTTGGATGTAAAAATGTATTTCTTGTGAGAAATAATTCCAATGAATTTGTATCTCAACAAGTGAATCCACAACGGAAATGCTTGTGTATACACATCAAAATGCTAAAAGACTATCCTACTAAACATATCATATACATACTCAGTATGAACCTGTACAAACAACATGCATCGATTATGTGCTTATATCGGTCATGAATAGATTACACTGTACAATGTATGATACTGCTATATACAACATAGACAATGTCTCACTTATGTGTTATTTACAACATCAGTGCATGTAGCACGCTTCAATGAATTATCTCTTAAACTGGTCTAAATCCATAATACAATGTTTGATCAGCTACATGTATACATCCTCTATCCAAATTAAAACAAACTCACAGAGTTATTTCACTCTTCATGATAGATATATATGCTTACAGCAAAGTATACTTAAAAGGCTATATTGAATATTGAAATATATCTTATCATGAGTTCCATACAATCCACAATCAAATGATGGAGTATTCTTGGAGAATTATATCTTTAACCCTGAGAAAATTGCTACTCTGACAATATACAATGCTGGGAAAAGGCATGAATTGGTTGAAACTTACCAACTGTTTAGCACAGCAACCTAGTGAAAATCAACCTCTAATATTCTAATTCCTGTTCGTCGCGTGGTTGTATTAGTGGTTGTACAATGTATCATATGTTTCAGTTAGTTAAGGGAAAATGAAAGCGAGAGATTGAACAAACATGTTTTTGCAGCAGATATGAAACATTCTGTAAAGTTGATGGTTTGCATTTGTTATGGGGACAAAAAGACAGACAGCTAGACACGAACAGACACTAACACACACGCACACACGAGAAATGATATGAGATTTCTCGTCCGTTCCTTCTCTGATATTAGCCAGTTCTTACCCACTTACGAGTTAATAAATTTGAATGAGTTTCAGGTTGTTGATCATTTACATTGCAGAATCCGAATCTGAAAATATACTAAAACTACTAACCATCTTATTCTTAATGATTTTATCACTGAAATAGCTGAAATGGCTCAAAGAACATCACAATGTGACTATATATTTTTCGTTAAAACACCGCACTTCTAAACGTAAAGAATGATCTCGTCATAGAGAGAGATAAAGATGAGATAACTCTTCAACAAAACTTTGAGATATATGTGAAAGATGAGAACCAAACAAACACAAATCCACAATCCCTTTTTATTTTTGATATAGTTTCTGAAATTTTTGTAATTACACGGAAGACGGTAAAAAATGAATTTTGGAAAAGATTTCTATATAAATAATACACATGAATTCAATTTTCCTTTGTTCCTTTCTGTAATAAATCAGGTCAAAAGAATCGATAAACGATGGTAACGTATCTGACAAAGCATTTATGTTCCTTGACACATTAAACTACCGATTTACATCAAACCCCATCACTCAAACATGTGATTCAAAAACCTGATGCAAAACGCTAGACATCAAATCCTATACTTTATTGTCATTTTCAGAGCATAAACATGCAACTAAGGAAGTGCTCTTGTATACCAAGCGTATTTTATGTAGATAAGATGCAAAACTATATATAATGAACCATGGGCGTAAATCCGGGAGGGGGATGGGGGGGGGGATGCACCCCCCCCCCCCCCAGAAATGGAGGAGGGGGATGACCTGTACAATCATTCCCCATGAAATTTGAAAAAAAAAATGGAAGAAGCAGAAATGTGATTGTATCAATTTTGGCATATTGCATGACGTTGCGTTCAGAGAGCTAACAGAGCTGAACAGTATTCTATCCTTTAGGATATGAATACATAATTTTCTCAAGCGCTCGCTCGCGTCACTCGCACGCGAAAAAAAAGTAATATCGACCTGAGGTATGATCCAGACGTTGACAACGTCAAATAGTATAGGCCTACATGTAAACATGCTATGGCGCGAGCAACTCGGGACAATGAAATTATGTATTCGTATTCTGTGCAAATTATGTACGAAAACAAACAAACAAACAAACAAACAGTAACACAAAATAAAACTACACCGCCATAATTGCTAAATATCAGTGACTTAATCAACATATCCAGAACATGATTTTTTTTTTTTACTTGAAGCATCTTCATTCTATGTTGTACTCTGCCTTCTGTTGTAGGCATGCAATGGAATGTTTCTCTATTTTTATATACAGATGTAAGTAACTGGTCCGTACGTTGCTACACCCGGCCGTTACCTGGCAACAGGGTGAATGCAACTGCAATAGTGTTATATTTGCACGGTGTGTTATTGTACAGTGAACGAGGAGTCTTTCTATTTCTCTCTCTCCTGTTCTTTCTACCATCTTTCATTATCGCTTTCCCCTTCTTCTTTGTTTTTCTTTCTTAGCATCACCTGCGTACATGTCCGTGTATGTTTTGTGGTGTAACTGTTTTTGTTGTGTAAAACTAGTTTGTCTTGTTGTAAAGTAAACCGACAGTTAGTTGAAACTATTTATTTATTTATCTGTGTACGAGGCCCCAATATCAAGCTTGGCTTATTGGGGATCCTCCTGTATGGTACCTTGACTTTTTGTTTATTATCATTATGTCTTCGTCCTTAGTCACAATGAGTTGATAACCTGTCATGTGCAAAATCAGCCATGAATTATTGTGAATCATGTGTTTATTTCTGAAAGTGAGCAAAGTTGATTATATTGTACTATGCACAAACAATAAAATGAAATGAAAATGAAATGAAATTGAACCCCCTCCATTTCCTGAATCACACAGCAAACGATGATGACTCAGTCGGGATACATCTATGGTCATACACAGGGATGATCAGGGGCGTCGATCCTATCGGAGGGGGGGGGGGGGGGGGTGAAAAGGGGCATTTGCCCCGCCCCCACGGAAATGTTGGGGGCAGACAAATCATTTGTCCCCCAAACAATTCCCGAGATGAGGAAAAATCTTTCTTTATGGAAAAAATGTCCAAATACCGTCAGAACTATGCACCAGATCGTTGAATTGCAATCATAAACATGCTAAAGCTGATAGAAAACTGTCCAAATATCTGATCGAAAGTGTGCACCAGATTGCTGAATTTCAATTCTGAAAATGCAAAATTTTTCTCCCCCTTTCGGTCCTTTTCCTATAGACTTAGTACTGATTTAGATTATATTACTTCAATTCTAATAAGATTCCCTCATCCCCTTTTAATTTACTCCTCCCCCACCCCCCCCCCCCGCTCGGTTCCTATCCATTGATTTAGACTCTGCACACTTTGGGGACTGACAATTTTCCAAATATTCCACAAAAGTGCTCATCAAATCGTTCTATGTAAATCCTAAGAATGCAAAAGCTCCGTCATGTGGGAGGGGCTACCCCCTCGGGCTAACCCCCCCCCCATACCTTCCATGTAGGCCCTACTATTTAGTTGGCCTACGTCACCGTGATGTCGCACAATCCAATGCGGAGTAAGAGATGAGATACCACGATTTAGTCATTCAATTATATATGAATATCATGGGCGTCACCAGGGGGGGTGCGTTGGGTGCGAACGCACTCCCCTTCAGGCCCTTAAAAAAAAAAAAAAAAAATCAGTGTGCGAGCGACCTCAACGCCGGACCCTAAATTAATGATTATTATCTTTTATCTATTGTTTTGGTGTTGTTTTTTTTTTTTGCATCGGGGACCAAAAAAGAAAAAAAAAACAAAATCGTGGGCAAAAACAATTCGCACCCCTGGTTCTGGCAGCACTGATTTTATACATATCTACTAGTACAAGTTAGTGTATTCTATAAAGTGTTTACTATTTAAAATAGATTTTGGACATCCTTCCCATGCTTGGTCACTTCGACGCCACCTCGCTGGTCATACCTCCCCCAGTCATGGACATAAAACCGACACCCTTGACTACCTGTGATGGATCCAGGGGGAGGGGCGCACGGGCGTCCCCGCCCCCTCTTAATTTCCAAAGCGAAAAAGTATAGCTACAAACGGCAGTTTTTGGACTGCAAAATGTCAAAATTTTCAAGCTCGCTCGCTCCGCTCGCTGGCATTTAGTCGTATTGCCATTCTCCTGAAGTTGCTGCCAGTAATTGCCGGCAGTTCCAGCCGGTGCGCCCCCCCCCCCTTACTGCAAAAAAATATAGCTACAAACAGCAGTTTTTAGACTGAATGTCAACATTTTCAAGCTCGCTCGCTCCGCTCGCTCGCATTTAAATTCTCCTGATATTGCTGCCAGTAATTGCCAGCAGTTGCGCCCGGTGCGCCCCCCTTAATTTCGAAAGCAAAAAAGATATAGCTTCAAACGGCAGTTTTTGAACTGTAAAATGTCAAAATTTTCAAGCTCGCTCGCTTTTAATCTTTATGCAATTCCCCTGATGTTACTGCCAGTAATTGTCTGCAGTTGCACCCGGAGTGCCCCCCCCCCTTAATTTCCAAAGCGAAAAAATGTAGCTACAAATGTCAGTTTTTCTACTGTAAAATGTCAAGATTTTCAAGCTCGCTCTCTTCGCTCGCTCGCATTGAATCGTTATGCAATTCACCTGATGTTGCTGCCAGTAATTGCCAGCAGTTCCGCCCGGAGCGCCCCCCCTCCCTTGATTTCCAAAGCGAAAAAATATGGCTATAAGAACGGCAGCTTTTGGACTGTAAAATGTAAAATTTTCAAGCTCGCTCGCTCCGCTCGCTCGCATGTAATCGTTATGCTCTCCTGATATTGCTGCCAGTAATTGCTATAGGAGTTCGGGCTCGGTCGCGTTCATGACATCAGTGTAAGAATTATTACGAGAAGTTCATTGAATTACTGTAAAAGTGGATATTTTCGCGTGACTAATTTTTCGCGCTTGGCCGGGTCGGAAGAGTTTCGCGTGTTTTTAATTCCGCGGAATCAAGACATCACGCACAGGCACATATGGCAAGCAAAAAAATTCGCGTGCTTTTATTTTCGCGCTAGTTTCTGGTTGCGCGAAATGCGCGAAAATTTGAACACCGCGAAAATTTCCACTTTTACAGTATACCATTTATAGGCAAATTGTTCAAAAACAATTTGTACTGATACCTTAAACAAGTGGGACTGTTTCAAGTCGATAAAACACGCAAAGTACCTGCATCAAATTGCACCATTTACAACATCAAAATGCACAAAGTGCTCACCGTGGGAGGGGGACACTCCCTCCCACACCCTCCCCCTCGCTCACTCCTCTCGCTCTTGCTTGGCCGCGTTCATGATATTCAGTGTAAATATTAAAACAGGAAGTTTATTTGGATGATACCATTTTATAGGCAAATTGTTCGATAATAGTCTACATCAAAATATGCTTTACTTTAAACAAGTGGGACTGTTTCAAGTCGATAAAACAAGCAAAACATGCATAAATTCCCCCTCGCTCTCTCCGCTTGCTCGGGCTCGGTCGCGTTCATGACATTTCATTGTCGAATACAAGAAGTTTATTGAAATGAAATAGTTTATAGGCACATTGTTCAACAACTAATTCCATCAAAATGTACTGCGCCCTTAAACAAGTGGGACTGTTTCAAGTCGATAAAAACACGCAAAAAGCGTGCATCAAATTGCACTATTTACAACATCAAAATGCAAACAGTTCTCACCGTGGGAGAGGGGGGGGGGGACAACAGGCACTCACACGCCCCCCTCCCCTTGCTCGCTCCCTCGCATACTATACACCCCTCCCCCCCCCCCCCCCCCCGCAAGATGAAATCCTAGCTACGCCGGTGCCCTTTCCCCGCTTGGTTTCCCTCAAAAACAGTAAAAGTCTAGGGATTGAAAGCTTCCTATATGTATTCCAAATGTCTGTCCAAAAAAACAAATCTCGTTACATTAGGGTCAAAACGCACCCCCCTTGAAAAAAAGCTGGTGACGCCCCTGAATATTTCTTTTTATGCCTCCGCCATGAAGTGGTGCCGGACGCATTATGTTTTCGGGTTGTCCGTCCGTCCGTACGTACGTCCGTCCGCATTCGTTTACGCGATAACTTGAGTAATATTGACTTGAATTTTACCAAACTTGGTCCAAGTATAAAGTATGATGGGGCAATTAGTTGATTAGATTTTAGGTGAAATCGGCCAAAGGTCAAAGGTCAAAGGTCAAGGTCAAATCATGAAAATGTATCCGTTTACGCGATAACTCAAGACTGGATCAAGGAAATATCACCAAACTTTGTCCGAGGATGATGTATGATGGGACAATTATTTGATTAGTTTTTGAGTGAAATTGGACAGAGGTCAAAGGTCAAAGATCAAGGTCAAATCCTAAAATTTAACTGTTTACGTGATAACTCAAAACTGGAGGAAGCAGCTTTCACCAAATTTAGTCCAAGGATGATGTATGATGGGGCAATTAGTTGAGTCAATTTTAGTGACATTGGCAAGATGTCAACGGTCAAAAGGTCAAGGTCAAATGCTAAAAATGTTGCTATTTCCCCCATATCCATCCAATGTCGGAAGGTATTTTTTCTAAAACTTAGTGTAGACATGTACTACTGCACAAAGATTCTCCAGAGAGAGTTTCATGTCCTAAGGTCAAAGGTCAAAAGGTGGAAAGTTAGGTGAGAATGTTACAATTTCATTTTCTTGCAAATGGTTCAATGTATCTTCATGGAACTTGGTACATGGAACTTGTACTGACTGGCAGGGATTATCTAGGAATGTAGGGGTCATGGGTCATTAGTCAGGGGTCAAAGGTCAAGGTCAACTCCTCAAAATTTCACTATTTCCCTCATTAACTACTATTATATGCAATGCTTGCATTATCATTTCTAACACTTGATGTAATTACATGTATTACCTAATGTAGATTCTCTCAAACGTCAAAGGTTAAGAGTCAAACGCCAGATTTAAATGCAAAAAAATCTATTTCATACTGTAATTACACTCTTTCTTCATACCTTGACAATTACTCAATGTATATAAAACTTACAAAAGGGTCGGTCAGAAGTCAAGTAAAAATCCTCACTTCCCCAAATGCGTGTACCTGCACTCTTAGACAATATAGCAAACCTTCAAACATTCAAGATATTTCTGACAAACATGACTTTTCAATATTTTTTCAGTCATCACACATTGTGAAGACATTGCACCATACACCTATAGGGAGAATCATGCATCAGTCGCCATAGCGACATTTCTAGTTTTACTTGTTTTTTGAGAGGAAAAAAAATCCAAAATTTCGCCAAAAGTGTGCACCACATCGCTGCATTTCAGGTCTGAAAATGCAAAATCTTCCTCGTGTGTGTGTGTGTGTGTGTGGGGGGGGGGGGGGGGGGGGGGGGCACCCAACACCCTCTCCCCGCTCGGTCGCTCCGCTCCGTCGCATAGATATTCCAACTCCAATTCCCTCCCCCATCCACCATCATTAAAACGGAACGATGCCCTTGGGGATGATTGCTTTATTGACTTAAAGGGTGTGTACAGTTCTGGTCGAGGTGAGACTTTACGAGAATATCATTTTTTTAATGATATCTCAGCCATTTGAAAAGCAATGTTCATTAAATAAACGTTGAATCCTTCTTTAAATTACATGAAGAGTTAACTTTGTTTTTGCAAAAACCGATGAGTCCATATTAGTCAAATCGAGATATTTGCGATTAAAGGTCATGAAAAATAAAGAGAATAATGAGAAAATTTTTGCTTTTTTTTTACCATAACTTCAGAAATATACCTTTATAATGATAGTGACCAATATATCATTTAAAAGGTATTATTTTGTACTTTATGACAGAGACCGTACTTTAAAATCTTCAAAAATGGACTTATCGGTTTTTGCAAACTCTTCACATGCTCTTTCATATTTCATGAGAGGTTTCTCATTATCTCACTTAGGAATGTTGAAAACATTAATCCCCACCTCAACCAGTACTGTAAATCAAGAAAATTCAAAAATACAATATCTATAGGAAAATATATATATACTACATTATTACATACAAAGAAATGGAGATCAATATTACCACTTTACTGATTTCATTGGGGCATTATTCAGGGCGACGCTACGTTTTTGAAATTTGAAGGGGGGGGGGGGGTCAAAATTGCCTGTCAAGCAGAAAGAAAAACAAAAGACAAGAGAAACAACAACAGAAAAGTCTTCGTATTTTTTTTAGGTGTGATTTTCCCCCGAAAGTCGGCTGACAATCAAAAACAAAGTCTCCATATATATTTTTGCTGCCACTTCCCTCCCACTTTATATTTCATGCAAAAGAGTGAGGGATGCAAACATTCGATCCCTGTAAAGTGTGTGTGTGTGTGTGGGGGGGGGGGAACCAAGCTTCTCTCCCCCACCCCCCTCCCCCAGGCTCCGCCGATCCGGTTATGGGCTTGTAATCGTGGTGATCGTGACTATCGCCGATCATCTCCCCCCCCCCCCCCCCGCCACTCCTCGGTACGGATTCCCGCCGTTGTAATGAACAAAGGTAGACCGTTCATGTAAGGCCCCATGTCACAATGGAAATTGACAAAAGTTGCCAAAAATTGACAAAATTGACAAAGATTGCGCAACATTATGCAAAGTTGACATGCAAGTTTAGGCAACTTTGCATTTGCTTGCGCAACTTTGCGCCATTTCCGGCAATTTTGCGCCCATTTCTGGCAATTTTCCGCAACTTCCGGCAATTTTGCGCAACCTTGCACCATTTCCGGCAATTTTGCGCAACCTTGCGCCATTTCCGGCAATTTTGCGCAACCTTGCGCCATTTCCGGCAATTTTGCGCAACCTTGCGCCATTTCCGGCAATTTTGCGCCCATTTCTGGCAATTTTCCGCAACTTCCGGCAATTTTGTGCCCATTTCTGACAATTTTCCGCAACTTCCGGCAATTTTGCGCAACTTTGCGCCATGTCCAGCAATTTTACGCAACTTCGTGCCATTTTCCGGCATTTCTGTGCAATTTTGCGCCATTTCGGGCAATTTTGCGCAACTTTGCACCATTTCAGGCAATTTTGTACAACTTTGCGCCATTTTAGGCAATTTTGCCCAACTTTGCGCCATTTCCAGCAATTTTGTGCAACTTAGCACATTTTCAGGAAACTTTGGAAAAGTTTGCACAATTTAAGGGAACTTTGCACAATATCAAACATTTTTTAGCAATTTTTAGCACCTGCACACAATACAATGCCACTTTGAGCAGGTTTTCAAAATATATTGACTTTTGGTGCCTGCTCTCTTTCATTCGTCTCAAAATCTTATCTTGTATATGATTTCAAATATCAGGACTTTATAATAATACTATTGCATCTTTCCTGTGGTCATGCACTTCTGCCAAACAATCACATAGCTGAACATCATCTTTGAAACTCTGTATTCATACATGTACTTCAGTCACAGAGTATGAGGACACCAAGAATGGTGCAATGTCAGATGTGCATGTATATAAAAGATTTCTTTATTAATTTTTTAATCCTCTAGCCCTCTATAATATTTTGTTCATATCTAAAGGGATCATGGAGAAAATATTAACATTCATGTGGTTCCAAAATCTCCATATATGCAATACGGTAAAGTGGGGGATGATGCTGTGGAACGGATCACCCACCTTTTAAATTCTTTGGGAGATAATTACATGGAACTCTAGCATTAACTAATTAAATATACTATCGCAAATCTAACGATGACATGCAATGCCTGGAGTATTTTATGTGGTACTAGTGAACAAAATAAAAAGACCTGCTTGCAAAAATATTTTGTAATGGAAGAAACAATTTATTATACTTAAAAATGTGATACATGTGATATGACTGCTGGATTTTGTTTACCACCCTTCCTCTAACTGTATTGAACAGTTCGTCGGCATTGTCTCTTAATGACATAAACCAGTTTTGGCAAAATTGATCATGAAGTATAGTAGGGGGGGGGGTCAGGAAAAAGCATTTATTATAGTGAGATATAACTTCCATAATTACACACATTAAGAAGATTTTTGTGGCACTGAAAATGGAGAATTAAATATTGCTGATTTAGAAGGAACTTTTGTCCTGTGGCCATTTTCACCATTAACACTTGTGTAATAAAACACTCGCCATGAGTCCCTTAAACTATGTGCTTCCTTTAACTTAATCATGGTTAAGAGATTCCCT